>NW_023995211.1:0-140596 GCF_015586225.1 Lucilia sericata | reverse complement strand
ATCTATCTATCTATCTATCTATCTATCTATCTATCTATCTATCTATCTATCTATCTATCTATCTATCTATCTATCTATCTATCTATCTATCTATCTATCTATCTCTATCTATCTATCTATCTATCTATCTATCTATCTATCTATCTATCTATCTATCTATATCTATCTATCTATCTATCTATCTATCTATCTATCTATCTATCTATCTATCTATCTCTCTATCTATCTATCTATCTATCTATCTATCTATCTATCTATCTATCTATCTATCTATATCTATCTATCTATCTATCTATCTATCTATCTATCTATCTATCTATCTATCTATCTATCTATCTATTATCTATCTATATATCTATATATCTATCTATCTATCTATCTATCTATCTATCTATCTATCTATCTATCTATCTATCTATCTATCTATCTATCTATCTATCTATCTATCTATCTATCTATCTATCTATCTATCTATCTATCTATCTATCTATCTATCTATCTATCTATCTATCTATCTATCTATCTATCATCTATCTATCTATCTATCTATCTATCTATCTCTATATCTATCTATCTATCTATCTATCTATCTATCTATCTATCTATCTATCTATCTATCTATCTATCTATCTATCTATCTATCTATCTATCTATCTATCTATCTATCTATCTATCTACTATCTATCTATCTATCTATCTATCTATCTATCTATCTATCTATTTATCTATCTATATATCTCTATCTATCTATCTCTATCTATCTAGCGAGCTATCATGCGAGCTATGACCGAAGGTAGCTATCGATATCTATCTATCTATCTATCTATATCGACTATCTATCCTACTATCTATCTATCTATCTATCTATCTATCTATCTGTCTATGATGCCTGATGCTTTCTTCCAGCCCCTACGATTTTTAATGACTTAACGGAAAGCGTCATGTGTTATAAATACTAAAATCTAATTAAATTTTATCGCTTTATGTCCATAAATTGATAAAATTTTATTTGAAAATATTTGGTAAACCACAAATAAGAATTACATTATTACAAATCGAATAATTTATTGTTATGAGAAGTATTATTACATGAAACTATATGAAACCCTTTCAATAATCAATCTGATCTTTTGATCTTTCAACACCATAAAATTATGTGCATGACCACACTACCACCAACCGACCGATCACCAGCATAAAAATTCTAAAATCTTCAATGCAGGCACAATTACATTTTAACTACTGTTTTCAGATTTACAACTTTATTAAAATTATTGAATTATATGAGTGTTGTGTAGGAACCCTTTTAATTATTTAATAATAATTAATAAAAAAGGCAATTAAAATCACTGAAATTTATAAATTTTATAACTTGGTTTGCCGCAAACAATAAATGCAAACATAAACATAAAAGTATTACGACATTTATACCGACAGTTGTTTAAATTCGTTTTTTATTTGTTT
Source organism: Lucilia sericata (assembly GCF_015586225.1). NCBI lineage: Eukaryota > Metazoa > Arthropoda > Insecta > Diptera > Calliphoridae > Lucilia > Lucilia sericata. Next base: position 139,132 of record NW_023995211.1, on the reverse strand, counting down.
ATCATAAAAATTTATTATTTTATCATAAATTTTATTTACCTGGACATTTGAATTTGAATGAAATGAAAAAAATGTGTTTATCATCACCATTTTGGTCTCACTTCGTTAATCAACTTAATTGTTGCAAACAAAACTTTTTTGTTATTTATTGTACAAACACTCACTAACTTGGTTGAATGTTGTTTTTTGACCACAATTTTTACTAGTTCACTAACACATTTGGTAGATACGCATAAACATGCAATGTTAGAACAGTGTTGCCAGCAAACGATTTTTATAACTGAAATAAAATTAAAGTAAATTTTTCTTTAATGAGGTAAAATATCAATGTTTTTCTTAAAAGACAAAAGTTTGTGGAGTATTTTAATAAAGATTCAAATTTAGCCAAACAATTATTTGAATGAAATAAATTTGTCAAATATTTTCTATAAAATTTTAAATGTATCTTCTACTTCTTCAAAATTTATTTATTTTATCGATTTTTTTAAAAAAGAGAATATTATTGAACAATTTCAATTTAAAGGGTAATTTTTTGAATAATTTTTTTTTAAAAATAAATAAATTGAATTTTTCTATAATTAGAAATTATTTTAAAGATGAAAGTTTAAAGAAATTCTAGTTTCCGTTTTGTTCGAAAATTTCTTTTTATGATAGAAATTGTTTGAAAATTTCTATATCTTATATAATTTTTTTAAAAATTTATAATTTTTAAAGAAAATTTTAAAAGAAACTCTTTATTTTTTATAGAAATTTTTCGAAATTGTGTCTTTTTTATTAAAAATCACCCTTTTCTAGACATAATATAGAAAATTTACTTTTTTTTAGAAAAATTTTCTTTCTTTTATAGAAATTTATAGATTTTTTTCGAAAATTTCTTTAGTTATAGAATAAACTTTTAAATTTTTTTCAGAATTTCCTTTTTTAATAACATTTTTTCAAAAATTTCGTTTTTTTAAGATTTCAAAACTTTCTCATTTTTATAGAAAATTTTTAAAAACTACTCTTTTTTTATAGAAAATTTTCAACAATTTTCCATTTTATAGACATGTTTTTTGACAATTTCTACGTCTTTAAATTTTTTTAATAAAATTTTTCCAAAATTTCGTTTTTTATAAAAACTTTCTCATTTTTATAGAAAATTTTGAAAACAACTTTCTTTTTTATAGAAAATTTTCAACAATTTCCCTCTTTTGAGAGATTTTTCCAAAATTTCCCTATTATAGATTGTTTTGAAAATTTCCCTTCAAATAGAAATTATATTTCGAAAATTTCCCTTCAAATAGAAATCTTTTTGAAAATATCTCCTTTTTATTGAATATCTCCAAATTTCACTTTTTTTGAAAATTTCCTCTTTTATAAATATTTTTTTATAAGTTTTTATAACTAAAACATTCTTTATAGAAAATTATTCGAAAATTTCCCTTTTTATAGATAATTTTTAAAAAATTTCCATTTTATAGAACAATTTTCGAAAATTTGCATTTTATAGAAAATTATTCGAAAATTTCCCTTTTTATAGAAATTTTTCCAAAAATTTCCATTTTATAGAACAATTTTCGAAAATTTGCATTTTTATAGAAATATTTTTGAAAATTTGCATTTTTAAAGAAAAATTTTAAAAAATTTGAATTTTTTATATAAAATTTTTCCAAATTTTGCATTTTTTATAATTTTTTTATCGAAATTTTCCATTTTTATAGAAAATTGTTCGAAAATTTCCACTTTTATAGAAAATTTTTCGAAAAACTTCCATTTCGGATAGAAAATTTTTGTGAAAAATTCTGTTTTTATAGAAAATATCTCTATTTTCATAAAAAATTTATATTTTTTACAGATTGTTATTTTTTAATATGTATCTTTTAAAGAAAATTTTCAATATTTTTCAACAAATTCTAGCTTTTTAAGTTCGAAATGGTAATCTATAAAAAATAATTGCTCTACTCCTCACATTCCCAAATTATGCCAAAGAACAATCATAAAAATATTCTTAATTCTAAGCTTCACTACCCCAATTAATAAATAACAAATTTTCTCCACAATAAATCTACCCTGTTTAACAAATTTATTAACACCTAAACGGCAACTCTGCCGCCAAACAAAATGTAATTGTTGTTAATAAAACCACCGAAAAAATCTATTGACGGGCGGGCGGATGTTTAAAGAAATTTTTATATTTTTTGTTTATATTTTTATTACTCTCTTGTTTTAAGTTAAGTTTTTTTTTTTTCATTTCATTTCGTTTTGTTTATCATTTCAGTATGTCACTGGTGCTGAGTTGTTGTGTTTTATATCTTCTAACGAGTAGAGTTTTTCTTGTCTTGTCATTTGTATTGTTTTTGTTTATTTATTTTGTTGTCGGTGTAATTATCGATTAAGTTGAGGTTGTTCTTGTTATTGTTTATAGTGCGTTTATTATTATTTGTGTGTTTGTTTGTCATTATTAGAGGTGGGAGAATGAATGATATTTATCACTACATTTCACGCGTTCACATACATATGTCACAATTCTTTCTTTTTCTCGTTTTTACTATAATTTTTTTTTTAAATACAATATTTTTTCTTCATTACATGTGAAATTAATAACTGTACAACCCAAATTAATGTTTTATTTATCATGGCTGTACTTTTTCTGTTCTTTTCTTTTTTTAATAACTGTCTGAGTACAATTTTTTTGCTATTGCATTTTCCATTACCATTGGTATATTTATGTTGCATATGTATGTTTGTTGTTTGTCTGTAGCTTTATTTATGAGTATGTCTGGTGGTCATTAGACAAAATCAATATGTAAACTAAAGTAATTTAATTCATTTTTGTGGGTCCGTGTGTTTCCTTATGCTCACTGACTGACTGCTTTCGAATGTTTTACAAGGTGTTTGTTGTTTGGGGTGAATGTTTGGGTGGGCCTGGTCTCGACACCGAACAGCTTTTCTTTTCTGTTTTGTTGAGAAATTTGTAATTAACCGGAAGTTTAAACGCTTCTTACAGCTGTTAAAACCAATAACAAATAAATAATTGGTTTACTATCTAACACTTGATTTTTATATTTTTATAAAAGCAATTATTGAAATTAAGGGGAATTTGAAATATTCCGAAAAATTCGCTTTATAAAAAATTTTTCAAAAATTTCTTTAAACAAATTGAAACTTTTTACATAAACTTTTTCAAAAATTTTTTTATAGAAAATTTTTTGAACGTTTGTCTTTTTGTAGAGATCTTTTCGAAAATTTGTCTTTTTATAGAAAATTTTTCGAAAATTTCCATTTTTATAGAAAATCTTTGGAAAATTTCCATTTTATATAGAAAATTTTTCGAAAATTTCCATTTTTATAGAAAATCTTTGGAAAATTTCCATTTATATAGAAAATTTTTCGAAAATTTCTATTTTTATAGAAAAATTTTCGAAAATTTATCTTTTTATAGAAAATTTTTCGAAAATTTCTATTTTTATAGAAAATTTTTCGAAAATTTCTATTTTTATATATAAAATTTTTTATAGAAAATTAGTCCGTAAAACAGAGAAATTTTCTATAAAAAATTAGTCTGTTAAGCTGGACTTTAGTCTGTTAAAGACTGTTATAGACTGGACTATAGTCTCGATTATAAACTGGACTATAGTCTCGACTATAAACTGGACTATAGTCTCGACTATAGACTGGACTATAGTCTCTACTATAGGCTGCACTATAGTCTCGTCTATAAACTGCACTACAGTCTCGACTATAGACTGGACTATAGTACCGACTATAGACTGGACTATAGTATCGACTATAGACTGGACTATAGTCTCGACTATAGACTGGACTATAGTCTCGACTATAGACTGGACTATAGTCTCGACTATAGACTGGACTATAGTCTCGACTATAGACTGGACTATAGTCTCGACTATAGACTGGACTATAGTCTCGACTATAGACTGGACTATAGTCTCGACTATAGACTGGACTATAGTCTCGACTGGACTATAGTCTCTACTATAGACCGGACGATGTCTCGACTATAGACAGGACTATGTCTCGACTATATACTGCACTATAATCTCGATAGACTGAACTATAGTCTCGACTAGAGACTGGACTATATACTGGACTATAGTTTTGAGTATAGACTGGACTACAGTTGTAGTATAGACTAGCCAATAGTCTCGACTATAGACTAGACAATATTTTCTATAGAAAATTTGTGTGTAAAACAGAGAGGAATTTTCTATAGAAAATTAGTGTGTAAAACAGAGAGAAATTTTCTATAGAAAATTAGTGTGTAAAACAGAGAAATTTTCTATAGAAAATTAGTCTGTTAAAGACAATCATTTTCTATAGGAAATGAATCTGAAATTTTCTATTGAAAATTAGTCTGAGACATAAATTTTTTAAAGAAAATTTGATTCTTAAATAGAGAAATTTTGTATAGAAAATTAGTCTGTAAAACAGAAATTTTCTATAGAAAATTAGTCTGTAAAATAAAGAAATTTTCTATAGAAAATTATTCTGTAAAAAATTCTCTTTTTTATAGAAAATTTTCGAAAATGTTTTGATTAAGAATTTTTGAAAATTTTGTTTTTAAATCCAAAATTCAAATTTTTTTCTCAAAATTTTCTTTGTATTTTTAAAAGATTTTCAAAAACTGTCTTTTTATAGAAATTATCCAGAACAAATAAATTACCCATTACGGTTCTACGGTCATTATTTGCACTACAATAAGTACAAATAACAAATGATTGTTAATTATTGAAACACACTTTTAAAATCGTGCTAACTCGTATACAAGTCAATATTATAAATTGTCTAACATTAATTATTTCCAACATTAATGTTGAGAAAACATCCCTAAAATTTTCGATTTTTGTTTTGTAGTGATTAAAATAATCATGTTGGTTGCACCACCAACAACAATTTCAAAAAAGCAAAATTTATTGGCAGCTGATTTTGTTAAATAATAAATTTCGTTTATTGAGAGAAAGAAAATCTTCTAGCGTCTAGTAAAGTGCCTGCAAACAAAAGTTTATACCAAGGGTAAATAGCAGCAAAAACAACAACAAAAACAAACTGTTAAGCCCCTTTGGAAAAAGGCTTGAAAAAAAAAACAACACGTGACTTTTGCCAATTCTACGGATATTGATGGATGGATATTGTATAAACTCATACTTGTTATTAACTGGTTATTAAAGGAATAAAATTTGTAGTGTGAGAATTTTTCAAAACATTGGGAAAATTTTACACTGTGTAAAAATTGTTTGTTTTCATAACAATTAAAAAGTTTCATTGAACTTTTGCAGTCGAATTTTTAATTGGCAGTTAATTACAAAAATATTTGTTATTAAAATAAAACAGGAAAAAGGCCAAATGGAAAGGAAACTAACATGGAACTAGTTATTTAACTAATAATAAAATTGGTTCTCCTATGGATCCCTAAAAAATAAACTTAAAATACTTCTCTTTAAATTCTATTAATATTGATTATTTTATCCTTAGAAACACAATATTATGAAGTATTATACTCCTACACATGCAAGTGCATTGCAAAAGAATATGTTTTTTTACCACAACTCTTATGTTGCACATACATACATACATACATACATACATGCATACAACTGTATGAATAAATAATGTCTTTTTTCTTCAAAACGTTGCAAGCACGTACACAAACTCGTTATTATCGATTATCACCCACAGACATCAATGATTCGTATCTCTGTTTAAATGGATTAGTATCTGGTCACTCCATATGTCAATATTTAAATATGCATTATTATGATGAAACTCCCCAAAAAACAAACAATTGCACTATTTTCTTGGGAGTTTAAAAGAAATGAGTAATGGTTTGTGGAGGGATAAAAGTACATGCTAAATTTAGTACTTTAATTCTCATTTCCTAAATAATTTCCTCAATTTTGAAAACGAATTGGTACAGCAAAATAAAAACTCATCACTGATTTAAATTATATTCCAAGCTCTCTTTTGTTTTGCTTTCATTCTCTTGGATTATTTTATTTTCCAGTTTAATTGGTGTTGCTAAATTGTTGTTGGTATTATTCCGCAAATATCAACATCAACGTACTATACTTAACAGAACATACTTCTATAGAAAACTGGACTCTTAAATAAAGAAATTTTCTATAGAAAACTAGTCTCTGAAATAGAAAAATGTTCTATATAAAACTAGTCTCTGAAACAGCGATAGTTTCTATAGACAACTAGTCTCTGAAACAGAGAAATTTTCAATAGAAAACTAGTCTCTTAAACAGAGAAATTAGTCTTTGAAACAGAGAAATTTTCTATAGAAAAATAGTCTCTTAAACAGAGAAATTTTCTATACAAAAGTAGTCTCCTAAACAGAGAAAATTTGCCTCTGGAATTTTCTATAGAAAGCTAGTCTCTTAAACAGAGAAATTTCTATAGAAAACTAGTTTTTGAAACAGAGAAATTTTCTGTAGAAAATAGTCTCCAAACTAAAATTAAATTTCTGTTATAATCCAGTATATAGTCAAGATTATAGTTATTCGGTACTATAGTCCAGAAAATAGTCGAGACGATAGTCGATATTATAGTACAGTCTATAGTCGAGACTATAGTCCAGTCTTTAGTGCAGTCTTTAATCAAGAATATAGTCCATTATACAGTCAAGACTATAGTATGTAGTCGAGACTATAGTCCAGTAGTCTATAGACGACACTATAGTACAGTCTATAGTCGATACTACAATCTGGTCTATAGTCGAGACTATTGGCTAGTCTATAATCGAGGCTATAGTTCAGTCTGTCTATAATCGAGATTATAGTGCAGTATATAGTCGAGACTATAGAACAGTCTATAGTCGAGACTATAGTGCAGTCTATAGTCGAAACTATAGTCCAGTCTATAGTCGAGACTATTGTCGAAACTATTGTTCAGCCAATAGTCGAGACTATGTGCAATCTATAGTCGAGACTATAGTGTAATCTATAGTCGAGACTATAGTGCAATCTATATCCAGTCTATAGTCGAGACTATAGTCCAGTCTATAGTCGAAACCACAGTCCGGTTTATAGTCGAGACTATTGGCTAGTCTATAATCGAGGCTATAGTCCAGTCTATGGTCGAGACTATTATCGAGACTATTGTCGAGAGTATAGTCCAGTCTAATGTCCAGACTTTAGTCTAGTCTATAGTCGAGACTATTGGCTAGTCTATAGTCGAGGCTATAGTCCAGTCTCTAGTCGAGACTATAGTCCAGTCTCTAGTCGAGACTATAGTTCAGTCTATAATCGAGATTATAGTCCAGACTATAGGCCAGTCTATAGTGGAGACTATAGTCCAGTCTATAGTGGAGACTATAGTCCAGTCTATAGTGGAGACTATAGTGTAGACTTTTGTCGAGACTATAGTGCAGTCTATAGTCGAGACTATAGTGCAGACTATAGTCCAGTCTATTGTGGAGACTATAGTCCAGCCTATAGTCTAGACTATAGTACAGTCTATAGTCCAATCTATAGTCGAGACTACAGTGCAGACTATAGTCGAGTCCATAGTCGAGACTATAGTCCAGTCTATAGTCGACACTATAGTCCAGTCTATAGTCGAGACTATAGTCCAGTCTATAGTGGAGACTATAGACCAGACTATAGTGCAGACTATAGTCCAGTCTATAGTGGAGACTATAGTCCAGTCTATAGTGGAGACTATAGTCCAGTCTATAGTGCAAACTATAGTTCAGTCTATAGTGGAGACTATAGTGCCGACTATAGTCGAGACTATAGTGTAGATTTTTGTCGAGACTATAGTGCAGTCTATAGTTGAGACTATAGTGCAGTCTATAGTCAAGACTATATTCTATTATATAGTTTACACTGCAGCCTAATCTTTAGTCTAGACTATATATAGTATATTAGTCTAACTTCCTTAAAATTACGATTTTTTTGGCGAAAATTCGCACTCAATTGACAACACTTGTAGACAAGTTTAAGCATAAAACATACAAGTTTTTCGCATAAACGGGTGTGAGTGCAGCGGCAGCATATCGAGTACAAGTTTATTATTCTCTCATTTTTCGCAAAGTTATTGTACGAGTAACGGACGACTACATTCGTTGTAAAGTCGTGGCCGGCAAAAGTGTTGTATATCGGGATTTAATCACAATTATTATTACTCAGTTAATGTTAAATTAAAAGAAATATAAAAACAAATTTTGTTTAAAAATTAAACAAAAAGTAGAGATAATAAAAAACAAGTTTGAGATTGAGAAAAAATATAAATAAAATAAAAAATATTTTAATAAAAATAAAACAAAAGTTATAAAAAGAAAACATGAATTGAAGTGTATAAGAGTATTTGGTATAAAGTTATTAAAATACCGTTAATTCAACAAAATACATTTAAAAAAAACTAAACCTTTGGGATACGAACGACTACAATTGAATTTGTACGTTTTATTGCAGAAAAAGGAGTGTAAGTACCTCTTTTACTGACAACATTAGATTTTCAACGGGTGTGGTTTTTGATTATAACAAACAAAACAACAAAAAAAAACTGAAAATAATACAAAAGTATTAAATTTATAGTTTGGAGATTTTTTATTATGTAGCAAAACTTTAATAAACCACTTAGTAGGTTATAAGGATGACGAAAAAGATGCTTAACATATATTTTCTAAAAACACCCCCAAAACTATTTCGAACAATTGATTTTTCAATCCTTAATCCTTAAAATGTTGAAAACATGTGTATATCTGTATATCTGTCTATAAATAACAATAAAATGCGCTCATAGGATTTAAATTTGTCATTACATTTATCAAAACACATATAAAAAATGAAAAAAAACAGTAAAACTATCACTAACTGAACAATAAAAGGGATCAACCCTCTTGGTCCACTTTATTTATGTATGTTCGCTTTCTTATTTGTTCTTTTTATGGATATTTGTAGTACAAATGTCTGTCTGTCTGTTTGTTGTTTTGCAATTATTTAGTATGTATTCCATTTGTTAGTTCCTTTAGTCGTCCGTTTCTTTCTGCTTGATGTGACGACGATGACTCCCTTTTTTTTTTGATTTAGATACAAGAAGAAAAGAAATTCAACTACTGCAATAACTTTATTTTTTTTCTTTTTATTGCTCTTTTTTATTTTTTCCTTAATATACTGGTACTTTTTTTATTCATTCAGTTTTATTGTGTTTGGGGTGTAATTGTTTTCACTAAAAGATGTTGTCATTGTATACTTGTGGGACAATCATACAATTACCATAAAGTAAAGGAAAGCAATCAGTTGGAGAACAAATATGTAAATTGCATCAAAAGAAAATTAAGTTTTCGAAATAGTCATAATTCATTTACAAATGGGAATTTAAACGGTAACATTGTTTAGGATTCAATTAGTCAAGATGTAGAGTTTTATGATGTAGCAGTTGAATCAAAGGAACGATGCACTCATACAATCCATAGTGGAGCCTGTAGTTCAATCTATATTCACGGTTATAAAGTAAAGGAAGTCTTTAGTCGAGACTATAAACCAATATACGATTTACTCTATAATTCAGTGGAGTAGAGCCCAGAGTCCAGTCTATTGTTGAGACTATAGTCCTTTCGATAGTCGACACTTTCAGTTCTAGTTTAGTTCTAGTTCAGTTTTAGTTCAGTTCTAGTTCAGTTTTAGTTCAGTTCTAGTTTTGTTCTAGTTCAGTTCTAGTTCAGTTCTGGTTCAGTTCTAGTTCAGTTCTAGTTCAGTTCTAGTTCAGTTCTAGTTCAGTTCTAGTTCAGTTCTAGTTCAGTTCTAGTTCAGTTCTAGTTCAGTTCTAGTTCAGTTCTAGTTCAGTTCTAGTTCAGTTCTAGTTCAGTTCTAGTTCAGTTCTAGTTCAGTTCTAGTTCAGTTCTAGTTCAGTTCTAGTTCAGTTCTAGTTCAGTTCTAGTTCAGTTCTAGTTCAGTTCTAGTTCAGTTCTAGTTCAGTTCTAGTTCAGTTCTAGTTCAGTTCTAGTTCAGTTCTAGTTCAGTTCTAGTTCAGTTCTAGTTCAGTTCTAGTTCAGTTCTAGTTCAGTTCTAGTTCAGTTCTAGTTCAGTTCTAGTTCAGTTCTAGTTCAGTTCTAGTTCAGTTCTAGTTCAGTTCTAGTTCAGTTCTAGTTCAGATCTAGTTCAGTTCTAGTTCAGTTCTAGTTTAGTTCTAGTTTAGTTCTAGTTCAGTTCTAGTTCAGTTCTAGTTCAGTTCTAGTTCAGTTCTAGTTCAGTTCTAGTTCAGTTCTAGTTCAGTTCAAGTTCAGTTCTAGTTCAGTTCTAGTTCAGTTCTAGTTCAGTTCTAGTTCAGTTCTAGTTCAGTTCTAGTTCAGTTCTAGTTCAGTTCTAGTTCAGTTCTAGTTCAGTTCTAGTTCAGTTCTAGTTCAGTTCTAGTTCAGTTCTAGTTCAGTTCTAGTTCAGTTCTAGTTCAGTTCTAGTTCAGTTCTAGTTCAGTTCTAGTTCAGTTCTAGTTCAGTTCTAGTTCAGTTCTAGTTCAGTTCTAGTTCAGTTCTAGTTCAGTTCTAGTTCAGTTCTAGTTCAGTTCTAGTTCAGTTCTAGTTCAGTTCTAGTTCAGTTCTAGTTCAGTTCTAGTTCAGTTCTAGTTCAGTTCTAGTTCAGTTCTAGTTCAGTTCTAGTTCAGTTCTAGTTCATTTCTGTATTGAACTTTAAGAGAAACGAGAACCAATGGCGATCTTTTTTCAAATTGCAATAAACTGTTCTTTTGAAACCACCCTGATACACATATAGATAAGGCATAATGTTTCAACGAATACCCCCTAATACTACTGCAACAAAACTACTGTAAAACTGCATTCAAAAAACTTCACTTGAAATATTTTCAGTGGCTTAATTCTAGTACAAAACTGCTTAATACATGACCGTCTGCAATACTTTATAGTCCGTCTTCGAATAGCATTTATTATGATTAACAAGACAAAATAAATAATAAAAAATATAAAAAAACATGTTCTATTAATTGCAACATTTACAAGATAAGAACTTTAAAACTGTGTCATACTGAGACACACATAAAAAACATCGACAAAAAAACTAATTCTAATTCCTAAGAAAACAGAACAACAAATGAATAGTTAGACTGAAAGACAGACAGACGGATGGATGGACAGACAACCACGAAATAGTTGTAGAATTATTTCATTTCTTCACTTCACTTTTTCATTTATTGTTTGAATTCTTCTGGTCTTTATTTAATTGTTGTAAATTCTTTAGAAATTACAATGGTCGTTTTAATTAATGTTAAAGTTGAAAATTTTATTTTCTTTTTACAAAGTTTTTTTGTTTGGTTGTGTTTTTATTGTTGTTGGCTGGATTACAATTTTATTTTTTATGTTGTGTTTTATGGTTAGAATCTGTTTGTCCATTGACCCCTTTTTTATTTTTGTTGCAGGAAAAAATTGTTAAAAACAAAATAAGTTGGTTGGTTTATTTATATGTTTGTTTGTTATTACCATTTTATTGTATTTTTAGTTTTAGTTTTTAAATGTTACTTTTGTTGTATCATCACACTTGCAGAGTACTCAACAAAGTACTGAACAAAACATAAGCAACTTAATAATGGGAAAATAATAGTTAAAACTTTTGCTTAATTTTGGATATTGTTAACAATTTAATGATTCACTTTGCTTTGTAGCTTATGTTGTGCTCAACACTGTACTTATGTTTATACATTCGTAAGTGCATTTGTGTACAGTGCATGTATGTTCGCCTGTATGTACATCCGTTATAGTTTTTAAAATGATTATTTTTTTTCACATTTCAACTTCATTCAGCTCGTATATCAAATGCACTCAGGCATGTCTTACAAAATGTTGCAGTTTTTTTTCTCATTTTATTATTATTTTTTATTCATATGTGTGAGTAAAGTTTGTTTTAAAAAAAAACATACTTTATTATTGTAGTTAGTTTTTTAATTGTTTTTTGTGTAGATTGTTACAAAAAAAAAAAAAAAAAAAAAAACATCACACAACGCATTTACTATTGTTCTTTTTTAACAACAATCATAGAGAATAGACAGATAAATCACTGCGTCAGTCCCGTCAGTATTCGTCACTGTGACAGTGATTGTTTCATTATTTCGGTTCTTTATTTCTTTTTCAGATTCTTTGTTACATTTTCAATTGGTCTGCTTTCTTCTATTATTCATATTATTTTACATTATCTATTGTTTTTTTTTTTGTTTCTAATCAATTGATTTTTAATACTTTTAAATATCATTATTAAAGTAAAAAAAATAGATTCTAACGACTACATATTAGACTGGTTCACATTTCTACTGAGAAAAAAACGAACCTCAAAGTGCCATTACTCTTTCAATTATTCGATTTTTATTCAAACCCATGATAATCCGTTCTAGTTCATTTGTAGTTCAGTTCAAGTTCAGTTCTAGTTCAGTTCTAGTTCAGTTCTAGTGCAGTTCTAGTTCAGTTCTAGTTCAGTTCTAGTTCAGTTCTAGTTCAGTTCGAGTTCAGTTCTAGTTCAGTTCTAGTTCAGTTCTAGTTCAGTTCTAGTTCAGTTCTAGTTCAGATCTAGTTCAGTTCTAGTTCAGTTCTAGTTCAGTTCTAGTTCAGATCTAGTTCAGTTCTAGTTCAGTTCTAGTTCAGTTCTAGTTCAGTTCTAGTTCAGTTCTACTTGTTCAGTTCTAGTTCAGTTCTAGTTCAGTTCTAGTTCAGTTCTAGTTCAGTTCTAGTTCAGTTCTAGTTCAGTTCTAGTTCAGTTTCTAGTTCAGTTCTAGTTCAGTTCTAGTTCAGTTCTAGTTCAGTTCTAGTTCAGTTCTAGTTCAGTTCTAGTTCAGTTCTAGTTCAGTTCTAGTTCAGTTCTAGTTCAGTTCTAGTTCAGTTCTAGTTCAGTTCTAGTTCAGTTCTAGTTCAGTTCTAGTTCAGTTCTAGTTCAGTTCTAGTTCAGTTCTAGTTCAGTTCTAGTTCAGTTCTAGTTCAGTTCTAGTTCAGTTCTAGTTCAGTTATAGTTCAGTTCTAGTTCAGTTCTAGTTCAGTTCTAGTTCAGTTCTAGTTCAGTTCTAGTTCAGTTCTAGTTCAGTTCTAGTTCAGTTCTAGTTCAGTTCCAGTTCAGTTCCAGTTCAGTTCCAGTTCAGTTCTAGTTCAGTTCTAGTTCAGTTCTAGTTCAGTTCTAGTTCAGTTATAGTTCAGTTCTACTTCAGTTCTAGTTCAGTTCTAGTTCAGTTCTAATTCAGTTCTAGTTCAGTTCAGTTATGTTTCCTTCAGTTCCAGTTAATACATTTCTCACTACAATTTTGGGGCAGTCTAATACTCATATTTACATCAAAGATTTGGAAAAGAAATTCAAGTGTTTCAAGTGGCGATTTTTTTATTTTTTCTATTCATCAAAATTTCTCACACATTTTCTTATCATTTATATTTGTTAATTAATTCTCAAACATAATGAAAATTAAAAATACAATACATTAATTATATCTTTAAAAATTTTGAATTGTCTAATCAGAATGCAAGGAAAAATCCTTGAGGTTAAAAGTTAAAACTAGAAAGCTTTTTAAGAAAATAAGTGAAAAAAAACTCGTGATATTTTAAAAACAATATCCATACGTCTAACCTTATTCCAATAACATAATATATAACAAAACTGTACAATTAATATAGAGTTCATAATAGCAAATATATTTTTAAATGTTTCGCCTGATCAAATAATTCTAGCTTTTCGTAAAAGCTTGATTAAACCCATATTTTCTATACCATATAGTTAGTGATTTTATTAAAGCGGAAATATTGTCTGAATAAAAAATATTTTAATGATTTCTTTGGCAATAACTCGTCCTGTCTGCCATCTCTACACAAGAACTTTACTAACATTTAATAATGCTTTAGAATTTGATAGTTTTTTTTTCATAGTTTTTTTATAACATCCGCTATATCTTCATTATCTAAGAGAGTACATACACAAGACTTTAAGGTTTTTTTTGTACGATATATTCTTTCTTTGGTTTAGTATTGCCTGAAGATGAAATGCATTTTTATAACTTGTTTGCCAGTTTCCTGATGTTGTTCTCTTTCAAGAACGGCCTCTAATCATTTCAATTTCTTTTCATTGCAAAAATAAGAAGTACGAAAGAAAGAACAGAACTCAAACTCTTAAAGAGCAATACAAACAAGAAAACATACAGTGATAATGGATAGATTTCGTCTACTACAGTTGTGTGCTGTTCAAGTTCTGTTCTAGTACTGTTCTAGTTCTGTAGTAGATTTCGTCTACTACAGTTGTGTGCTGTTCAAGTTCTGTTCTAGTTCTGTTCTAGTTCTGTTCTAGTTCTGTTCTAGTTCTGTTCTAGTTCTGTTCTAGTTCTGTTCTAGTTCTGTTCTAGTTCTGTTCTAGTTCTGTTCTAGTTCTGTTCTAGTTCTGTTCTAGTTCTGTTCTAGTTCTGTTCTAGTTCTGTTCTAGTTCTGTTCTAGTTCTGTTCTAGTTCTGTTCTAGTTCTATTCTAGTTCTGTTCTAGTTCTGTTCTAGTTCTGTTGTAGTTCTGTTGTAGTTCTGTTGTAGTTCTGTTGTAGTTCTGTTGTAGTTCTGTTGTAGTTCTGTTCTAGTTCTGTTCTAGTTCTGTTCTAGTTCTGTTCTAGTTCTGTTCTAGTTCTGTTCCAGTTCTGTTCTAGTTCTGTTCTAGTTCTGTTCCAATTCTGTTCTGTTCTAGTTCTGTTCCAATTCTGTTCTGTTCTAGTTCTGTTCTACTTCTGTTCTAGTTCTGTTCTAGTTCTGTTCTAGTTCTGTTCTAGTTCTGTTCTAGTTCTGTTCCAATTCTGTTCTAGTTCTGTTCTAGTTCTGTTCTAGTTCTGTTCTAGTTCTGTTCTAGTTCTGTTCTAGTTCTGTTCTAGTTCTGTTCTAGTTCTGTTCTAGTTCTGTTCTAGTTCTGTTCTAGTTCTGTTCTAGTTCTGTTCTAGTTCTGTTCTAGTTCTGTTCTAGTTCTGTTCTAGTTCTGTTCTAGTTCTGTTCTAGTTCTGTTCTAGTTCTGTTCTAGTTCTGTTCTAGTTCTGTTCTAGTTCTGTTCTAGTTCTGTTCTAGTTCTGTCTAGTTCTGTTCTAGTTCTGTTCTAGTTCTGTTCTAGTTCTGTTCTAGTTCTGTTCTAGTTCTGTTCTAGTTCTGTTCTAGTTCTGTTCTAGTTCTGTTCTAGTTCTGTTCTAGTTCTGTTCTAGTTCTGTTCTAGTTCTGTTCTAGTTCTGTCTAGTTCTGTTCTAGTTCTGTTCTAGTTCTGTTCTAGTTCTGTTCTAGTTCTGTTCTAGTTCTGTTCTAGTTCTGTTCTAGTTCTGTTCTAGTTCTGTTCTAGTTCTGTTCTAGTTCTGTTCTAGTTCTGTTCTAGTTCTGTTCTAGTTCTGTTCTAGTTCTGTTCTAGTTCTGTTCTAGTTCTGTTCTAGTTCTGTTCTAGTTCTGTTCTAGTTCTGTTCTAGTTCTGTTCTAGTTCTGCTCTAGTTCTGTTCTAGTTCTGTTCTAGTTCTGTTCTAGTTCTGTTCTAGTTCTGTTCTAGTTCTGTTCTAGTTCTGTTCTAGTTCTGTTCTAGTTCTGTTCTAGTTCTGTTCTAGTTCTGTTCTAGTTCTGTTCTAGTTCTGTTCTAGTTCTGTTCTAGTTCTGTTCTAGTTCTGTTCTAGTTCTGTTCTAGTTCTGTTCAAGTTCTGTTCTAGTTCTGTTCTAGTTCTGCTGTAGTTCTGTACTGTTCTAGTTCTGTTCTCGTTCTGTTCTAGTTCTGTTCTAGTTCTCCTCTACTTTTCCTCTAGTTCTTCAATTAATTTCCTCACAATGAAAAATAGGAGTGACTTCCAAAACATAATGGAAAAAGAAGTCCTAAATTAAACAATTTACACACACAAAATTGCACATCTTTTGGATACACAACAATTACGTGTCTTTGAAGTTTCGCTTCAGGAATGCTGTCCAATTGATACAACATCATATCCTCTTTTGGAACTCAATTGTTTTGGTATTATTTATAAAGTTGTATGTCTTTAAATAGCTTTGTTTACGTTTTAAACAAAGTAATCGCAATTCTCCCAGCATTGTCATCAATTTTATTACTCAGTCAGTTCTAGTTGCTGGAAAATGCCATTTATATATTTTTGTTTAAGAAAAATTCTTATTCAATTACTTATTTTACAGAAAAAAATTATATATTTTCCGTTTAAGGCCACAATATTGTTGTTATCTCTGAAAAGGAATATAAAGTAACCCAGTAAACATAAGAGGGTGCGAGTAAGAGGAGGCCAGTGGAAATATATTTAAAATAATATCTGTTGGGTTAGAATCAACTTGGATGTGACAAGTTATTTTGTATGAAGTCTTGAGTGTAAGATAATAATGTCTTAATAAAAGTACTAAAAATATATTTATTGAAAAAATAAAAAATATTTCTAATTTAATGCACGTAATTTTTAAGAATTATTATTATTTTCTAATATAAATGGAAAACGTTTTCATTAGGAATTTTCGTATAAGTAAAAAAGTAATAACCTTTAAATAATTTGAACTTTAAACTTAATATGACATCATTTCGAATTTTTCTCTTACAATATTGTAATTTATAATTTTATTAAATCCTTACTTATTATCTTTAATTTATAATGGAAAATTATGATAAATGTGATTATTTTTGAATATTCACTCACTCCCACTTAACAATCGAGATTTGCCTATAAAAAGGTCTAGTATTTTTACTACATTCACTCACTCATTTTCCATGGTTTACATGTCAAACACAAAACTTAAAAAATTGGCACGCAAACAACTGCTACATAATTTCTGCTTGGTTAAGTTTTTGCTAAACATCGCTTAAGATCTGCAATGCTAACAGCAACGACAGTCAAACAGCCAGCCATCTAGCTAAGTCAGTCCTTTTCTAAAAGGTGAGGTTGGTTAGTTGGTTGGTTGAAAGACAAATGCCACGCCTGGATAAATATGATTGTAACATTTATGTATGTAGTTTATTTTAGTTGTATCTTTTTTTGTCATTGTCATCAACGTCAAAATCTGTATTTAAGAAAAACCCAATATTAATGGTTTCTGTAAGTATTATATAGTACACAGGAACAAATAATTAGTTGTAATAAACATAACTATATATTGGTAATTGTTTAGTCCTTGTTCAGTTCAGTTCTAGTTCAGTCCAGTCCTAGTTCAGTTCTAGTCAGTTCTAGTTCAGTTCTAGTTCAGTTCTAGTTCAGTTCTAGTTCAGTTCTAGTTCAGTTCTAGTTCAGTTCTAGTTCAGTTCTAGTTCAGTTCTAGTTCAGTTCTAGTTCAGTTCTAGTTCAGTTCTAGTTCAGTTCTAGTTCAGTTCTAGTTCAGTTCTAGTTCAGTTCTAGTTCAGTTCTAGTTCAGTTCTAGTTCAGTTCTAGTTCAGTTCTAGTTCAGTTCTAGTTCAGTTCTAGTTCAGTTCTAGTTCAGTTCTAGTTCAGTTCTAGTTCAGTTCTAGTTCAGTTCTAGTTCAGTTCTAGTTCAGTTCTAGTTCAGTTCTAGTTCAGTTCTAGTTCAGTTCTAGTTCAGTTCTAGTTCAGTTCTAGTTCAGTTCTAGTTCAGTTCTAGTTCAGTTCTAGTTCAGTTCTAGTTCAGTTCTAGTTCAGTTCTAGTTCAGTTCTAGTTCAGTTCTAGTTCAGTTCTAGTTCAGTTCTAGTTCAGTTCTAGTTCAGTTCTAGTTCAGTTCTAGTTCAGTTCTAGTTCAGTTCTAGTTCAGTTCTAGTTAAGTTCTAGATCAGTTCTAGTTCAGTTCATGTACAAATGTTATCTTTCACAAAAATCCAATTTTTCATTAAAAACTAAATTTCGAAGTGTATTAATTTTCCATTTCAGCTGACGCTATCTTTGATATTCACATATGTTTCTATAGACACATGCATTCACTGATATAAATTTATGTCGCTTACCGAATATTGACTGCATGTTTTATCAGTTGTTGCACATCCATTTATGGCACAATGACAAGAGGGGGCCACTTACTCACTCAGTCACTCATGCATTGCACGCAAGCACACACGTGTTGCACTTTTAGTTTTTGCAGCTGCAGAAAAATCCAAGGAGACACTTTTTATGTTGCAGTTGCTCGTGATGTTGCTTTTAAAAGTTTTTCCACAATTTTCCGCAAAAAAAAAGACAAAAACACATTGTAGATGTTTGGTTAAATGTGATTTTTTGTGTATTTTATTTTTTTGAAAAATGTCAACAACAATTACATGTTGTTGCAAATATGAAGTTGAAGGTATGAACTTGAAATCAAATTATTTGAATTTACACACATGTGGGCCACAACTCTGTCTTTTTTTTGTACTTTGTCTCCCCACCTCCATTATGTGTTATTGGATTATTTTAATATTTATGTTTGGATACTGGGGCTTTTACTCATTTACAGCAAGATCGTTGTAAATCAAAAAGTGCAGTTTAGAGTTTTTCGTTTAAATTTGTTTATAAAAAAGTTTAGCGTTTATAGCCTACCAGGGCACACAATTCATTCAAATTGTAATTTGAATTAATTTTGTATAAGAGCAATAAATTATGTCATATGACGTTCTTTCAAAAATTAAACGAAAACTGCTAATGTGTCTGAATATATTTACATATTGTATGTATAGTATAAGTATATAAAATTTTGCCATGTATTTTGCGGAATTATGGGGAGTTTTGGAAATTTCGGTTTTAGTTGTTAGAAAGTGTCGACTAATCGATCTCTATAGTCATCAAGCCTTTAGTAGGATAACAGTTAACACTATGGTTTTGACTAAAACACAGTTAAGTCCGAGTTATAATTCAGTTCTAGTTCAGTTCTAGTTCAGTTCTTGTTCAGTTCTAGTTCAGTTCTAGTTCAGTTCTAGTTCAGTTCTAGTTCAGTTCTAGTTCAGTTCTAGTTCAGTTCTAGTTCAGTTCTAGTTCAGTTCTAGTTCAGTTCTAGTTCAGTTCTAGTTCAGTTCTAGTTCAGTTCTAGTTCAGTTCTAGTTCAGTTCTAGTTCAGTTCTAGTTCAGTTCTAGTTCAGTTCTAGTTCAGTTCTAGTTCAGTTCTAGTTCAGTTCTAGTTCAGTTCTAGTTCAGTTCTAGTTCAGTTCTAGTTCAGTTCTAGTTCAGTTCTAGTTCAGTTCTAGTTCAGTTCTAGTTCAGTTCTAGTTCAGTTCTAGTTCTAGTTCAGTTCTAGTTCAGTTCTAGTTCAGTTCTAGTTCAGTTCTAGTTCAGTTCTAGTTCAGTTCTAGTTCAGTTCTAGTTCAGTTCTAGTTCAGTTCTAGTTCAGTTCTAGTTCAGTTCTAGTTCAGTTCTAGTTCAGTTCTAGTTCAGTTCTAGTTCAGTTCTAGTTCAGTTCTAGTTCAGTTCTAGTTCAGTTCTAGTTCAGTTCTAGTTCAGTTCTAGTTCAGTTCTAGTTCAGTTCTAGTTCAGTTCTAGTTCAGTTCTAGTTCAGTTCTAGTTCAGTTCTAGTTCAGTTCTAGTTCAGTTCTAGTTCAGTTCTAGTTCAGTTCTAGTTCAGTTCTAGTTCAGTTCTAGTTTCAGTTCTAGTTCAGTTCTAGTTCAGTTATAGACCAGTTTTATGGAAGCTTCTGTATGGAAGCTCCAACATTGTTTATTCTAATTCATATACCTTCTGCTTTTCTGGAATACCTTGATCTTATTCTTGAATAGTGATTAATAACACGTACCACCAAAGAAAAACACAACACAAATATGTCATCAATGGAAACAGCACGTGATGCATCACTTCCTTTCAACGTTGAACAAAAAAAGAAGAGACCTAAACATAAACATAATTAATGTTGCAGCCACAGTGGCAACATAAATAAACAAATATAAATTTCATAAAAAGAAAGCCACAACAACAAAAGTTCTACCACAAATTAACAAGGGTGAAAATTCTAGGATACTAAAACTATAAAAACCAAAAACTACACTCAACCCAACGAATATCAGGTGTTAATAATAAAATGCAGTTGTATTGTAATGTTAATTTTATTTATTATTTGTTTATGTTTTTGTATTTGTTAATTGCTTGATGAGAACACTGTTCAACAACCAGTATCTTTTCAAACTCATTACATTTGAATTGTGTGGAACAGGCAGATGAGTTGAGACTAACGAAAGACAAACTGATGTTCAGCAAATTGATCTGTTTTATTTCAAAACAAACACTCTGTGCTGCACTCCAACTCATTCACTCATTAGATTTGTCTTGTGTTTTTCCAACTTTGCTTTGAAAGCATTGCAGCAATCAATTGCAGATACATTTGTTTCTGCCACCACCAACACCCTCCCACACATTTCATCGATTCAACATACAAGATTCGACATTATTTCTATAATTAAGACCAAAAGAGACCACCAACAAAGTGTAATATAAAATGATTTGAATGTAAGTATCTGGTGGTGGTATTATTCACATTTTTAATTAAATATTTTGCTGAACTTGATCATGAACTTATTACTGAAATTTGCTGAATTGAAGTTGTGTGTATGTTTGAGATTTTATTATGATGAATCAAAAATAACCCGCTGAGAGATGCAATTGACTTGTATGTTTAGTGTATTCGACAGTTGAGGAATATAGTTTCATAATTTTATATTCAATCACCCCAGTTTTATTTATTTTGGGGTAAAAATAATTTCTGCAAACATTTTTCATTAACAATTTTATGTTATGATAAATCATATCTGTTAAAATCTTGAAATTTCATTAAAAATTAAAATTTTCACTTAAATTTTGAATCTTTAGTAAATATGTATTGTTTTTTTAATAAAATCGAAAATTTTTATTTCATTTCTAATTCAGTTCTAGTTCGATTCTAGTTCAGTTCTAGTTAGGTTCTAGTTCGGTTCTAGTTCGGTTCTAGTTCAGTTCTAGTTCAGTTCTAGTTCAGTTCTAGTTCAGTTCTAGTTCAGTTCTAGTTCAGTTCTAGTTCAGTTCTAGTTCAGTTCTAGTTCAGTTCTAGTTCAGTTCTAGTTCAGTTCTAGTTCAGTTCTAGTTCAGTTCTAGTTCAGTTCTAGTTCAGTTCTAGTTCAGTTCTAGTTCAGTTCTAGTTCAGTTCTAGTTCAGTTCTAGTTCAGTTCTAGTTCAGTTCTAGTTCAGTTCTAGTTCAGTTCTAGTTCAGTTCTAGTTCAGTTCTAGTTCAGTTCTAGTTCAGTTCTAGTTCAGTTCTAGTTCAGTTCTAGTTCAGTTCTAGTTCAGTTCTAGTTCAGTTCTAGTTCAGTTCTAGTTCAGTTCTAGTTCAGTTCTAGTTCAGTTCTAGTTCAGTTCTAGTTCAGTTCTAGTTCAGTTCTAGTTCAGTTCTAGTCAGTTCTAGTTCAGTTCTAGTTCAGTTCTAGTTCAGTTCTAGTTCAGTTCTAGTTCAGTTTCTAGTTCAGTTCTAGTTCAGGTTCTAGTTCAGTTCTAGTTCAGTTCTAGTTCAGTTCTAGTTCAGTTCTAGTTCAGTTCTAGTTCAGTTCTAGTTCAGTTCTAGTCAGTTCTAGTTCAGTTCTAGTTCAGTTCTAGTTCAGTTCTAGTTCAGTTCTAGTTCAGTTCTAGTTCAGTTCTAGTTCAGTTCTAGTTCAGTCTAGTTCAGTTCTAGTTCAGTTCTAGTTCAGTTCTAGTTCAGTTCTAGTTCAGTTCTAGTTCAGTTCTAGTTCAGTTCTAGTTCAGTTCTAGTTACGTTCTAGTTCAGTTCTAGTTCAGTTCTAGTTCAGTTCTAGTTCAGTCTAGTTCAGTTCTAGTTCAGTTCTAGTTCAGTTCTAGTTCAGTTCTAGTTCAGTTCTAGTTCAGTTCTAGTTCAGTTCTAGTTCAGTTCAGTTCTATTTCAGTTCTAGTTCAGTTCTAGTACAGTTCTAGTACAGTTCTAGTTCAGTTCTAGTTCAGTTCTAGTTCAGTTCTAGTTCAGTTCTAGTTCAGTTCTAGTTCAGTTCTAGTTCAGTTCTAGTTCAGTTCTAGTTCAGTTCTAGTTCAGTTCTAGTTCAGTTCTAGTTCAGTTCAGTTCAGTTCTAGTTCAGTCTTCAGTTCTAGTTCAGTTCTAGTTCAGTTCTAGTTCAGTTCTAGTTCAGTTCTAGTTCAGTTCTAGTTCAGTTCTAGTTCAGTTCTAGTTCAGTTCTAGTTCAGTTCTAGTTCAGTTCTAGTTCAGTTCTAGTTCAGTTCTAGTTCAGTTCTAGTTCAGTTCTAGTTCAGTTCTAGTTCAGTTCTAGTTCAGTTCTAGTTCAGTTCTAGTTCTAGTTCGAGTTCAGTTCTAGTTCAGTTCTAGTTCAGGTTCTAGTTCAGTTCTAGTTCAGTTCTAGTTCAGGTTCTAAGTTCAAGTTCTAGTTCAGTTCTAGTTCATTCTAGTCAAAGTTCTAGTTCAGTTCTAGTTCAGTTTCTAGTTCAGTTCTAGTTTTCAGTTCTAGTTCAAGTTCTAGTTTCAGTTCTAGTTCAGTTCTAGTTAGTTCAATTCTAGTTCAGTTTCTTATTTTCAGTTCTAGTTCAGTTCTAGTTCAGTTCTAGTTCAGTTCAGTTTCAGTTCAGTTTAGTTCAGCTGAGAATAACATCACACACAATGTGTTGACATGTCCATTTGCCCATGACTGCTTCCATTTAAGTTTAATAACAATAAATGATTAAGCCCAATAACAAAGTTATAACTTGTGACTTTTTAAACCAACTAATTTATGTAATATCACCCTCTCGTTGAAAGAAAAAAGCTGCAACAGAAACGTAATTAAAGTTAATCTCTGATAGAGTTATATATTAATCAACCACATAATATTTCATTCAATTAATACTAAGTATTTGTGGTTACTCCAACTATTTAAATGTAAAAAAAACACTTGTGTGTTTTATTTATCTCGTAGATTTATTTTACATTGGACGCCTGGCAGTTTCCATTTCAATTGGTCTTTAGTGTATTTTTTTCCTCCACTCTGAATGACACAGCTAAAGGGAGAGTGTTTCCATGTGTTTTTTTTTTTTTTTAATTTTGGAGCCACCACAAAGTCATTCAGTATAATTTTGTTATTGTAATATGGATTATATTACATGCTAAAATGAACAGATGCTTTGAATTTGTAGGGATTGAGGCTTTAATCAGTAGTTAAAAATCTTTTTTGTTTTTCAATCTGGAAAAATTTTGCATTTAAATTAATTAAACGTTCACACACAGGTGTTTCAAATTACCGCGCACTGTTACTCTATTCGACTGAAATTTAACGGCATATTGTGATAATTGCAAAAAATAATATTGGTCTATCGTTACTAAAATGCTATTGAACGTGATTATATGCAGCTAAAGGTTTAAATCTGATGGAAGTAACGGTTTTTGCCAATTCCTTTTGATTTCTATTTTACGTGCAGTGAACTTCTTAGGTCAAAAAACGGCGCTAAACATTAATATTGGAATGCATTGGCAGAAATATTTAATCAATTACTATACATTAATATAGAAAATTGCAAATATTTTTATTAAAGAAAATGTTATAAAATCTTATAGCTATTCTTTTCATTATTGAAATGTTGTAGAACAAATTTCTTTAAAACATTAAAAATTATACATGTAAAATTATTGTTTAAAAAACCTATAACTTACATGAGCTTAAGATTGCAGAAGACCAACAAAAACATGTAAACAATTATAGTTAGACATAATCCGAACACATGCTATGCTACACCACTCACTACAAGAAATTTTTTGAAGTTTAGTCCAGACAAAAGTAGTAGTCTAAAGTCTGGACTATAAAGTAGTCTAATATAGGGACTACTATAGTCTATAGTCTGAACTATACAGTAGTCTACATTCTGGTCTCTAGAATAGTCTGGACTATACAGTGGTCTATAGTTTGGACTATAAAGTAGTCTATAGTCCAAACTATAGACCGCTCTATAGTCCAGACTATAGAAAACTCTATAGACCAGACTATAAACTACTTTATAGTCCAGACTATAAACTACTTTATAGTCCAGACTATAGACCACTATATAGTCCAGACTATAGACCACTATATAGTCCAGACTATAGACTACTTTATAGTCTGGACTATAGACTACTCTATAGTCCAGACTATAGACAACTCTATAGTCCAGACTATAGACTGCTCTATAGTCCAGACTATAGACTGCTCTATAGTCCAGACTATAGACTGCTCTATAGTCCAGACTATAGACTGCTCTATAGTCCAGACTAGACTGCTCTATAGTCCAGACTATAGACTGCTCTATAGTCCAGACTATAGACTGCTCTATAGTCCAGACTATAGACTGCTCTATAGTCCAGACTATAGACTGCTCTATAGTCCAGACTATAGACTGCTCTATAGTCCAGACTATAGACTTGCTCTATAATCCAGACTATAGACTGCTCTATAGTCCAGACTATAGACTGCTCTATAGTCCAGACTATAGACTGCTCTATAGTCCAGACTATAGACTGCTCTATAGTCCAGACTATAGACTGCTCTATAGTCCAGACTATAGACTGCTCTATAGTCCAGACTATAGACTGCTCTTTAGTCCAGACTATAGACTGCTCTATAGTCCAGACTATAGACTGCTCTATAGATCAGACTATAAACTACTTTATAGTCCAGACTATAGACTGTAGTAGTACAAACTATAGACTACTTTATAGTACAGACTATTCTAGAGACCAGACAATAGACTACTCTATATTCCAGACTATAGTAGTACATACTATAGACTATAGTAGTCCAGACTTTAAACTACTTTATAGTCCAGACTATAGACTAATCAGTAGTTCAGACTGTAGACTACTCTATAGAACAGACTATATACCTGACTATAGACTACTTTATAGTCCAGAATATAGACAACTTTATAGTCCAGACTATAGAACACTCTATAGTCCAGATTATGGACTACTCTATAGTCCAGATTATAGACTACTGTATAGACCAAACTATAAACTACTTCATAGTCCAGACTATAGACTATTCTATGATCCAATTTATAGACTACTCTATAGTCCACACTATTGACTACTCTATAGTCCAGACTATAGACTACTCTGTAGTCCTGACTATAGACTACACTAAGTCCAGACTGTAGACCACTCTATAGTCCAGACTATAGACCACTCTATAGTCCAGGCTTTAAACAACTTTATAGACCAGACTTTAGACTACTTTATAGTCCAGACTTTAGACTACTTTATAGTCCAGTCTATAGACTACTTTTTAGTCCAGACTATATACTATATATTCCAGACTCGCGACTTCTCTATAGATCCGATTAAATATATCAGGGTTATTTATGTAAAGATAAAGATCTTTTATAGGATAATTAAAAATTTTCAGAAAGTTATAACAATTTAGGTTCTCTAAATACTCCACCATCTAGGTGATGTAGGGTACAACAAAAACATACTTATTACTTTTCTACTACATAAATAGTTCACATTAAAGTTTTGTTCTTATTATTGAATTTTGCTGAATAGAATAATTGTTTTCAATTTCGAACTCGTATTTCTTCTTGCAATTCTCGTACAACAACAAATAACAATAAAATACTAACAACAAATAATACTCGTAAATGGTACAACAATGCACTCATTCGTTAGTTAGCTCATCATTACTGCACGTTCGTTCCTTTTAGTAGATGAAGTACATATTCCGTACGATACTATAACATGTCCATGTATATACTTTGTACTCCATCGTGTAAGCGTACTCGTCGTCCGTCGTACTTCTACTACTTCTAGTTGTATTATTTAATAGTGTAACTGCCACAGTCAGCAGCAAACAGTGTTTTATGGGTTCAATGCTCCTCTGGGTTCATTCTAAATAAACTAAATGATGGCCCCTCATTGTTGCTGCAATATTGTATGGTTTAGTTGTCTGTCCATCCGTACAATAGTTGCTGGTTAGTTGAGTTTTTCACTGTTGTTGCTGCTGCTGACTATAATGATAATGATGATGATTTCTTTCATGCATTTTATTTTCTCCAATTTATTTGTACCTCTTATCTTACAATTGAAATTAGATTTAATTTATCGCTGCTACCTAACACTTAAGTCTCTATACCGATATATACATATATATTTCATTTCTATTCACATTTAAATTTATACAAAATTATACAGATTGTAATTTAAAGAGAGAGAGAGATGAATTTCAAATTTGTCCCAGAGGTTAAAGTAAAAATAGGAGTATTCGATTTTTAATAGATGGCAAAAATTTTGGGGGAAAACCTTACAGGAAGTAACTAACTGATACCTCAACTAACCGTTATGGTAAGAACATCGGTAAAAGAAAAGTATTTGGAAACGAATTACCACCTATAGAATCCACTGTTTGCAGCGACATAGTTGTTCTATGATCTTCAGATCTTTAAATATTTAAAAAAATTAATTTTGCCTTAGAGATACTTTTTAATAAAGAATATTGTTAGATTTAGATTACAATTTAAATTAAAATCATGTTGAATTTGTGTTACCACAACAATATTTGTAATTCTATTTAAGTAAAAGCATTCATATTTCGCATAATTAGTAATATTATTTTCAATTTCAGCAAAATGTAAATATAATAATAAAACTAATTGAAGGGCTTCTCAAAGTTGCAGTAATATTTTAGATACTACATGCATAGTAATACAAACGCATTACATTTTAATAAATAAGTAACAGTAATGAGATATATTTTCAAATTTGACACATAATAAAATTTGGAATAGTAGAGAGCTTAACACACTTTTATCCAAAAAACAAAGAAAGCAAATACATTAAGGGAAGTCCAATCATATGAAATAGCTACAGCTAGGAGTTCTGAAATAATGAGTGTTCTACATTGAAACTCTGTTTGATTGATTTTTAGGAAATATATACAAGGAACATTTTCGGTTAGCTTCTTTAAAATGAGTTACTTCCTAAACTGTTTATACAAATTTTAATATAAGAAAGAGATCAAGAAAGGAAGTACCGATCTTGTTATACTTTACTCTACTCTACATTATTCTAGTTAGCAACGTACCAGAAGTTAACCGACACTCGAAACCAGTAGTTTACTAAATAATCGGTTTGGCTATTGAACTGGTCAATATTGAATATCGGGTCGATACTCAAGAAATTTACAATAATAATTTTCCAAATTTATCTAATCAGTTTGACTACTGAGGTTGTAAAAAGTGTTCTATATATCGTTCTATATATCGAATATCGGTTCGTTCCGATCTTTTTATACTTTCCTCCCGGGATACAAAGTCTAACCAGAAGCAGTAAGACCAAAATGTTTACTTCATACTATTATCGCATTTAAGTCAAATCGAATTGCATCCATAACTTGATATACAACTATATCCTAGAGTCCGTGAGGAGTGTTCCTGTAGTTTTGCATTTCAGTCAATTACACCCAAACCGCTGAACTGATTTGATCTTTATATACCTGAAGCAGACCTTTTATCCTAGGTTAGGTTGATAGGAGGATGTATACTACATCAAATCCAAAGAAAAACACCTAGGCCACTATCATGAAAAAAAAAATCACTGAATGTATTATTTTTCAATGTTCAGAAACTCAGTTTCCTGGACGTAATTACTAAGAATTTTCCATTCAGTGTTAGTCAGGAATGTTAGTTTCGGAATAATATCACTTCCAAGATGCTTGGATCTAACTTCGACGAATACTTGACAGTGGCAAAGCAAGTGATCCACAGTTTCATTGAACTCTCCACATGCTCTATTCGTCTGAATCCGCTTGTCCGATTTTGTATAGATGTGCTAGTAATCCTGTGTGTCCACTTAGAATACGTACCATCATACTAACCTCGGACTTGCTCATTTTGAGATTTCTCGTCTTGCTCTCATCAGGGTCAACCCATAAGATCTTGGTGTTTCTACCCACCGTTTCACTATTCCAAGAGGCCTTATTTTTAATTCAGCTTTTGTTGCGTCGAATGGTTTTGCGTTTGTAAGGTTAACTACCTCGAGCTCCCTACCCTTTAAAGCTATTACATTCGCTCTTTCGTTGTCGACTACTCCCGAGTGGCGTGGTACCCATATGATGCAAACCTTACCTCTGGGAGAATATTCAGTTAAAGCTTTCTTACAATCCAATACGGTCTTAGATTTAATTCTATCACCTGATATCGCCCTAACTGCCTTCTGGCTGTCGGTAAATATATTAAGGGCAGTGACCGTCATATTTATTCTATTCCAATTTACGCATTCTGTTATTGCTGGGTGTTATGATTAGGTAAACAGTGGCATATTTCTGTATCTGGGTCTTCAGTATAGAACCCCAGGCCCACTTTGTCCGTGTCACAACGGACTACTGGTATTTGCTCTAATGTTCCGCTAGAACAAGACATTCTATCTGGGATTATCGTTTCAAAGTTTCCGACATATTCTGGTGTCTGGTATGCGATCAGGCACGTCCAATGATTGTGTATAACCTTCCAATGGGTCCAGTATACATAGATGACCTGTCCTATAACCGCTTTTGGCCAGTTCGAATAAAATAAAGGTACGTTCGGCTGTAAGCGCCGCCTCATATCTTAAATATGTTTCAATGCTCTTTTTGTAAATATGTATGTAATAAGTACAAAGTTCACTCTTGCCATTTTTTAAACTGCAGGGTTAATTTTCATAATTTTTATCACCCACGTAAAAATGACTCAGCAGAAAACATGTAAAAACAGTTAGGCGTCCATGTGCTTTTTTTGCGAATGATTCATAAAAAGGAAGTATATTAAAAGAAAAAAGTTCAAACATTTAATCCAACATTTTTATTCAAAAACAAGTAAGAAAATATAGTCGATTAAGAGCATCTACATATGACCCTACAGCAGCTATACATGTTAAAGTAATGGATCGATAATGGATTATGGAATTCAGATATAGGTTCATGTACTTAGAACTTGATTATAGCTAGAGTTGTTAACAGGAATTTCCGGAATGGTAACCTCCCATTGTAGGGACATGATTTTAACCGGGTCAAATTAATTTAATTAGCGGATTTTCTTCGTTCGATTGCCATAACAAAAATATGATAAACAAATATCACCATTTCAAGAGACAACAAAAATTATATTCAAACCAACTTTTCAAAACACAGTGGGTGGTTTGTTTGTCCAGTTTGCAGGGGATATAATAGGACTAAGAAATCTTACACGGTATATAATCAGACTCTTACATTTATATATTATATACCCACCCAGAAATGTTTATTTTTCTATATTTACTAAAGATGATAACTATACCAAATTTGTTTCAAAAATTTTCATAAGGAATTTTTTTGACATTATTTAAAATTTACAACAAAAGCGTGAAAGATCATTATAATAAGTTACAATATGTGTAACACGTGTATGAAACAGCCGTCATCATCGTCAACTCCTCTTGTATAAACTCTAGCGCAAAAAATTCTACTGTGATGCGTAAGTCGTGATAAATAAATCTCATCATTTCATGTACTTGTATCTTTACATATACAAGTACGTTTAAATATAAATATTTTGTATATGTTTGTTGTGTCCTACTTCCGAATTTTGTTTATCTATCTTCCTCTACCCAAAGAAGTTGGAAAAATTAAACCGAAAAATCGTATGTACCACAGATACCATTTTTTGAAATTAATGCACAACGCATGACAACAACAGTGTCAAATGAAACAAATTGCTTGTAGTCCTTCTTTTTGTTTCGCTTTAGTTTAGATAAGGATAATGTATCCTTGTTTTTCTAGTCATTTAACATTTCGAAAGACTTGAGCTCAAATTAACAATCCTTTCTTAAATGACAAAAGTTTGAGTATAGTTTGACAAAAGCGTTACAAATATTCCTTTAGAAAATTGTATATGAAATGTAAGAGGTTGATCTAATTCGAAAAAAAGTTATGTGAGAGTCCCAGCTTAGTTAGTTACTTGCTTAGTTAGTTAAATAGATAGATAGATAGATAGATATAGATAGATAGATATAGATAGATAGATCGATAGAGATAGATAGTAGATAGATAGATAGATAGATATAGATAGATAGATAGATAGATAGATAGATAGATAGATAGAGAGATCGATCGCTCGCTCGCTCGCTCGCTCGCTCGCTCGCTCGCTCGCTCGCTCGCTCGCTCGCTCGCTCGCTCGCTCGCTCGCTAGCTCGCTCGCTCGCTCGCTCGCTCGCTCGCTAGCTCGCCTCGCTGCTCGCTCGCTCGCTCGCTCGCTCGCTCGCTCGCTCGCTCGCTCGCTCGCTCTCTCGCTCGCTCGCTCGCTCGCTCGCTCGCTCCTCGCTCGCTCGCTCGCTCGCTCGCTCGCTCGCTCGCTCGCTCTCGCTCGCTCGCTCGCTCGCTCGCTAGCTCGCTCGCTCGCTCGCTCGCTCGCTCGCCTTCGCTCGCTCGCTCGCTCGCTCGCTCGCTCGCTCGCTCGCTCGCTCCTCGCTGCTCTCTCGCTCGCTCGCTCGCTCGCTCGCTCGCTCGCTCGCTCGCTCGCTCGCTCGCTCGCTCGCTCGCTCGCTCGCTCGCTCGCTCGCTCGCTCGCTCGCTCGCTCGCTCGCTCGCTCGCTCGCTCGCTCGCTCGCTCGCTCGCTCGCTCGCTCGCTCTCGCTCGCTCGCTCGCTCGCTCGCTCGCTCGCTCGCTCGCTCGCTCTCGCCTCGCTCGCTCGCTCGCTCGCTCGCTCGCTCGCTCGCTCGCTCGCTCGCTCGCTCTCTCGCTCGCTCGCTCGCTCCTCGCTCGCTCGCTCGCTCGCTCGCTCGCTCGCTCGCTCGCTCGCTCGCTCGCTCGCTCGCTCGCTCGCTCGCCTCGCTCGCCGCATCCGCTCGCTCGCTCGCTCGCTCGCTCGCTCGCTCGCTAGATAGATAGAGATAGATAGAATAGATATATAGATAGAATTAGATAGATAGATAGATATATAGATAGATGAGGTATAGAGCTAGTATCACGCTTATATCTCTAAGATACATTACGCAGCAAATACATGTTACAATATCGCGAATAAACTTTTAGTCGTAACTAGTCAAGAACTTTGAGTAAACAGTAAAGTACCAAACGCGCAAAATGATCATACGCTAAACATATCAATTTTTATCCATTTTGTAAATTTTAAAAAATGTAATATTTTTAACATTTTCATAATCCACTGTACAGATGTGTGTAAAATTTCGCCGCCAGCTGTTAAAAAAAAGATCCAAGACCAACAACAACCCTCGCAAAAAAAATTTAAAGTAAAACGTAAAAAACAGACAGATCGATGATAGGTGTTGTAAACAAAGGAAAAGTCGTTTTTTACTTTTTTGTTTTGTTTTCCATTACGAGAACTCCCAAACAAGAAAAAAATAATAATAAATAATAACAAAAAAATATATCCAAAGAGATGGTTTTCTTATTTTCCTGATTTAGTATATTTTTCACATTATATTTTTTTCTCGTCATGATGCACAACAAAACACATCAGACAGCACCAACTATGGTTTTCTACCCTAAATGTAAATTTTCATCCACTTTTTTTTCAAAGTTCTTTGATTTTTGTTTCCACTGCTTTTGTATTCACGTAGAGTGAGGAGAGTACATGCTATGATTACACATTTATTGTTTTTCTCATTTATCCTTTTTTCTTTATTTATGTTTTTGTTGTTGTTGGTTTTGCTGTTTTTGTCATTATTATCCTATGAAACCAAACTGTGTATGTTTCCAGTGTCATTTCACAGATTATTTTTTAAAAGAAATTCGTTTGGGGGCAGTACTTTAAATGTATGCAGAGTTGATAAAACTTTTTTAATTTTTACTAAAATATTTAATTTTTTACCAAAAAATTTAATTTTTACTAAAAATTTCATTTTTACTAAAAATTTCATTTTTTACTAAAAATTTCATTTTTTAGTAAAAATTTAATTTTTTACTAAAAATTTCATTTTTTACTAAAAATTTCATTTTTTACTAAAAATTTAATTTTTACTAAAAATTCCATTTTTTACAAAACATTATATTTTTTACTAAAAATTCCATTTTTACCAAAAAATCACAATTTTTAGTAAAAATTGCATTTAAAAAAAATAATTTTCTAGTAAAAATTTGATTTTTAGTTAAAATTTCATAAATTTGGTTGAAAGGAGGATAATATTACATATGATCCGAAAAATTCGCCTCTATCGGTTCTGGTAGTAAAAAGTTGGTGAAAAAAATGATCGTTCATTGTTCAGAAATTCAATTTCCTGGACTTAGTTCCTAAAAATTTTCCAGTTTGTGTCCGTTATTTCGACATAAATCCAAAAATTTAACTAAAACTTAGTCCAGACGCACGATTGGACAGTTTAAAGGAATCATGTGGCGCTTTCAAGATCATATCCTTCAAAATCAATCATCAATCCGTAGTAATTTTATATTCACTGATCCTCGAGTTGTGGAAGTCTAGATCATCACTGCTTCAAATGCCTCCGAATAAACTAGTTCATCTGTTCCAATTGAAATACAAAGGTCATAAAAACTCTAATATTTAAATACAAGATGCTCCAAATACAAATAAGCTGCTGAGGCCGAAGGTTAGTTTTGGTGGGTTGCTCGCTAGTTAGCGAGTTCACTTGTGGCCTTGTGGCCTATTGCGGTACCCTTAGAATTACCATTCCCTTATGTTGAGAGTTTATACATAAGGGAGAATGGTTTCTCTCTCTTATGTGGTTCCTGTGGTCCCCGTTAGAACCAGCCGGTACTTCTAATTAGTCCAGATCATAGAAAAGAGCTCAATATAAAGTAGTCTGTGCCTCTGAGGACGAAAGTCAGATTAATTCACTCAGCAAAAGAGATAAAATAGAAGATTTCAGGAAGATATCACACAGTACGTTAAACAATCGACTATTTTTGGTGCACTACATTCTGTAATCGTGTTATTAGACGTTCTGGCAATAATCCGAGTTCCAGGACATTATATAGTTAAAACCGACTGACTGGGGTTGGTCCATGGACCGATTGCAGGAACTAATCATACTTCACAAACATATTATTTTTGAGAAAGAATCGAACCAAAACAAGTTGCGAAATAACGAGTTCATCGGACATTGACAGATCGGCTAAACCGTTCAAAAATTGACGATCCCAATTTGCTCTGATGAGACAGAGAAAGTGATCGACCGTTTCACATCACCTTGCATGCTCACCCATCAGAAAGGGCCTTGTTATTGAAACTATCAACAACCAAAGTTGGTTTCTTGAGAGACGCATCAAGGAAATAGACCTGTATCATTAATAAAGAACCCAAGTCAGCCTAGACATTGAGCATGTAATTGAAGATAAAGTATATAAGCGGCAGAGGAAATAATCGTCCTCTTGGCGACAGCTTATGCACAAGTAAGGCAAGGGGGATTGCAAATCACCAAACATGAGTACCTCAAACCCTAGGGTATTCACGAAGTAGCAAAGTCTCTTTCGATTTCGTGTGCTTTAGAATGATCTAAGTAGACCAGCGATATAAGTTTTAAACCAAAGAAAATGTTCTTGGGTAAAAATTTTATTGGATTCAAATGGGTATTAAGGAAAACTATACATAACTGATTCCCGGAAATAAAAGAGATTTGTTTCAACTTCCTGGACTTCAGTGTCGGTTCCAATTAATGCCATTCTGGTTACAAATTACAACGGTATCGGTCGAAATACTTATAAAACTTAAAAAGATACTTCGATTAGTTGCGATAGTCCCCTGATTTTATTATATGCGATGTGAATCCTACTCTAAAAAAGTGTACCTATTTCTATTACCAGCTATGTACCCACCGATGTGAGTAAATGTGGTAGATGTGGTATTGGAATAACATGCTTATATGTATGTGTAACACACACACAGAATGAAATAATAAATTGGAAGTATAAACCAACAGAGAAATATAATCCAAAACATCCCCTATTTTTGTTCTTTGGTTTTCAAACTCATGCCAAATAACAACGAGTATCGAGGGTCTTTAAAGTATAACTACGTGTGGATGTTTTTCGGATTATTTTTATTCTTGTAGTTGTTGTTTTTCCATTAATTGTACATATACCAAAGAGTGTGTGTGTGTTAGTGGTTGTGTTTGTATGTATCTATGTTTTGTATAGCATAAGTATCTCTCTCCCCGGGTTGCATGCATTTTTCAGATGCAACGGATTTTTCAAAGTGGCGTTTTGTTTGTTTATTGTTGGGTTGATTTGTATGTATGTGCTTCCACATGTATGTATGTGTATGTTGTTTGGTGGAGTGTGGAAAATTGGATGTACGAACGAACGACTGGAGTAAACATTAAATGCTTTTTTGTTTTGTTTTGGAACAAGTACATAATAATACTTTGTGGAAATGTGTAACTGCGTGTGTATGTGTAACTTTTTTTTTATAGAAGACAAATAAAATAAAACTTCTCTGATGATTTTACTTTTTAAAAGTTTTTGTGCGCCGGCGAATAGTTCGAATAACGCTCTGGAACCGTACGTACGTGTCGAGAAAAATACGTCGGATCTACGTTTTATAAAAAAAAAAAAACAAATATAAAATTTTGTTTTATTATTTAAAAAAAAGAATTTGTAATTGAACTTAAAAGAACAAAAAAAAAACAAAATTTTCTTGTTCATTAATATTTTTCTGCCGCATTGTGTTGAAAAGAGAATGTTTTGTACCACAAACATAACAACAACAAACAGTACAGTACTTGTAACAACATTTTAGTTAGTGATGAGATAAATGCAACTAAAGGTTGCAACAACAAAATAATAAAAAAATAAATAAATTTTATATTTAAAAACAAACAAAAAAAGTAAATAATTTTTATATTAAAAAAAATATAAATTTATAAAAAAAATGTGAGTGTTTTAGGAAATCTTATAATTTTAACAAAATTTAAAAAATTTAACAAAACTTTTCTGAAATAAACTTAAAAAAAAGAAGAAGAACAAAATATCCTTTTTCCTGAAGCTTTAAATGTGTACAAGTGCTTGAAAAGTACCCAAAAACAAAAGCTACTACAATTGCAAAAAGCACCAAAAAATAACATTAAAATAAATGTATCTATGAGCAAATACTCAACTACATACATATAATTTAAGTTGTATTCATGTCTCCGTATATGCAAAGTGTATCCGTGTGTATTTGGTTATTTATTTTTTTATGATTTCTAAGTGTAGGTAAAATTCTAATCAAACAAAACTTAAAAAAGTTTTTTTCTGTTTTTTTGTTATGCGAAAACACCTTGTAAGTCCTCATAAAATTTTCAACTTCCTTTTTTATTTATTGTTGTTGTTGCTGCTGCTAGTGGAAGGTTGTTATCTTTAG
This sequence comes from Lucilia sericata, assembly GCF_015586225.1. Lineage (NCBI taxonomy): Eukaryota > Metazoa > Arthropoda > Insecta > Diptera > Calliphoridae > Lucilia > Lucilia sericata. Next base: position 104,019 of record NW_023995211.1, on the reverse strand, counting down.
TCCTAAAAGGTTTATTTACATTTGAACTCTCTATTTTGGAGCAACAACATGGCAACAGCTTTTATAGGACTCTGATTTTCTAATAGTTTTCTTTATTTTTGTTTGTTTGTCTTCTCTCTTTAAATCCCTTTTTAAGTTTATTAAAATTATATACTTAAGTATGCACATGTAAAGGATGATGCCGCCATTAAGTATTCAAGCACTTCAAGGAGGGGGACATTTTTGAAAATGTTAATTATTTAATTAGTTTCTCAAAGATTTCTAAATTCCCCATTAAATCGTTTAACGGCTTAATTTTATTTTTCTTTCATTCTTGTGCAATTAACATTTAAATTGATTTTTTAAATAGATAGATAGATAGATAGATAGATAGATAGATAGATAGATAGATAGATAGATAGATAGATAGATAGATAGATAGATAGATAGATAGATAGATAGATAGATAGATAGATAGATAGATAGATAGATAGATAGATAGATAGATAGATAGATAGATGCTCGATAGATAGATCGATTAGATCGATCGATAGATCGCTCGCTTAGCTCTGCCGAGATCGCTAGATGCTCGCATAGCCTAGCTCGATCGCTCGCTCGTAGGAGAGCTAGATAGTGCTCGCTAGAGCTAGATCGATAGCTCCTGCTCGCTCGTAGCTGCTCTCGCCGCGTAGCCAACCCACGACTTCAATAAAACAAACTTATCTTCTCTCCTTGCCACTGGGGCAAGTCAGTTATTAATGTAGTAAACAAAGAAGAGGCAATTAAGTATTAATCAATTATAGTATATAACAGCCGCATACAACGATAATCAAACAACACTAACTCCAACATCTGCAATATCAAATCTTTCCTCAACATTTAGTTCCACAGCCACTCTAATTTTGGCGTAGCCACCGAAGTCTTTTTTCCCCGCTAATTTTTTCAAGCCCGTTCCCTTAATACGAAATATTAGTTAATCTACGTAAATCAGACCTTTAACCTTCACTTACCCAAACAGACTTCACCAAGTACCAGTACTGGACAAGTCTTTTATGTTACTGGTTAACTTTCCCATTCCTATACCCGGGGTTATAATAACTTCAAGGTGAGGGCGGTGCACCAAGTTAATAGTTATGCCATCACAATCACACTCTTAATACCTTAATTATGCTTCTTCAGTACAGTTTTTAAATATCTATAGTTTTCAGAATTTGCTCTTAAATCAACGATTTTTGCGAAATTTGTTAACTTTAAGTGACTTGATCTTTCCATCTAAAGTGTTTAATAGTTCCAAAATATTTATTCATTCTTATAGAAGAATACATCCATTAGATAAAATATTAATTTGTTTAGGTGATCTATTCCTACATTTTCACTACAACATTTCAGACTAAGTTCTTAAGAGATAAAAATTTCCATTAATGCCGACTTTTTTTTCCTTAAATTTTAATATAATTAGGTTTAATAGAATTTTAAGAAGTTTGTCTTTATTTTAGATAAATAAACAACTGTTTGTTTAAATTCCTCTGAAAGAAATGCAATAATTATTGAATTTCTAATGACTTATTCCCTTATTTTTACTCATATCTTATATTTATGTTTAGATAAATTTTACACTTGAAAACACACACACACACAAAAAAGTGAAAAAAATGTTTATATTACAACAATACCACTTGTATTTTGAAAATTTAAAGTAAATTTGTGTATATTTTGTATAATTTTCCCAAAAACAAATACAAACAAATTTTTCAACACTTTAATAATAAAAATTACTACGTGAGTTTATCTCCGTTTTTTTTTTAACAAACATAAACAATTTTAAATTAAATTATTCAAAAATTTTCTTAGCGGAAATTCCAATATTTAGAATGTAATAAAAGAAAAAGGGTAAACGCGTGTCTTGGTTTTTGTTTAAAATGTTTATATTGTTTATATTTGTAGACAAGATGAACGAAGAACGTGTTGGACAAAATAAATTTTGGAGATAATTGTTTGAGGTTGCTGGTGTTGGGATGCATTCAAGCGCATCATAAGGGTCTCGGTCAAATGTTTTATATCTTTCATTTCCGTTATTAGGTTTCAAGAGTCAAGTGTTGAAATTAATTTAGGGGTTTTTGATTATTCAGTTTTATTTTAAAGAAAATTGTTTATATTTTAAAAAAAATTTAATATTTATTATAGAAAAGTGGTATTATTGAAGAATTTCTTTTAAGAATTTTAATTGAAGTTTCAAATATTAGAAATTCTAAGATTTTAACAGACAACAAATGTTTAAGCCGTTCTGAATCTGAAGTTTTTCGATATTTTCAGAAGTCAGGGTACTAATGCCTTCAAATTAATTGGAAGACAATTCACAGGGTCTTTAACTAAACCGCACATTTTTATAGGTTTAATTGGACCAGGACCAGAGATACAAGCCGATGCAAAATGATCGGCGGCGCAACCATTTTAGGTCGGCGGCGGCGGCTTATTATAGAAAATATCGGCGGCGGATAAATTTAACTTTTCCTTCAGTAATTGACCTTATAAGCGTTTATTATATTGAAAAATCTCTATATAATACTCTGTTATATAGAAACCTGTCTATATATAAGTCCTGGTCCAGGACTCTCATAGATGATTCATTGATATACATAAAGCTTCGGAAACGGACTAGAAACGTGGAATTGTTGTAATGATATTTTGATTACAATTTTCATTTTCCCTTCATTTTATTAGCAAGTATTTCACAAGATTTAAGAAATTTATAATTTCGAACATTAGATCCGACATTTAATCCCCTCTTCGCTGCCACAATTCGCTACTAAAACTAATCACAAACTAATGAATTGGGAATTAGTCTGGTCGTTCGCTGCTACCCGTAAAGGTCGCCTAATTTAACTTTTAAACAGTTCTAACAAATTTAAAGATTAACTTACAAGACCACTAAAGATTATAGTGACCAGCATGTCTTATTGACTCGTTAAGTACAACTAACTGTATGAATTTCTATACTAGACAGTTATAAATATTAAATTAAAAGTACGAATTTATGTTTTTAGCAAAAAAATATATATAATGGAATAGGATTTGCCTTTACATGGTAGTTAATAATATATGACTGCTGTCTGCAGGAACATTTCATGTCAAGCAGGTAATTTTTGCTTTTTTATTACTTCTTGACTTTAATCTGGATAAAAGTAGTTTTATGTTTTATGACATAAACTAGGCGCCACACGAAAGTAGAATTTTTAAAAGCCTTTATATATAAATGTGTTATTAAATGCTTAAATAAAAGTATGTATTTGTGTACTTATTTACATATTTATATAAAGCTATTATTCCACTTTCTCCAGCCTTAAGTTCTACATAAAAAATATATTGCATTTGTTTTGTATAAAATTATTAATTTCGCTACAATGTTTTGTGCTTTTTACTTACTTTAAACCCACTGTTCTTTAAACAAAGTTTAAATTACAAAAATAGAAATTAGTTTTTTTTCTTTCAAATTTCCTGATGTTGCAACATTATAAATAAATGTTTAAAATATTTAGTTCATTTCAAATTATTACAACAGCAGGCTATGAGAGCAAATAACAAGCGACACAGATAAGATGTTTTTAATGATGATCTTTGGGTTCAAATCTATTAGAAACTGAAATAATGTGGGGTATTTTTTTTTGAGAAAAAAAGTGCGTTAAAATACAAATGTTTAGCAAGTGCAACACGTCATCCATTTCCTAAGTAGCGTGACTAGTTGTCATTTCAATTATTACCAACAACTTACAGCAATTAATAAAATTACCAACTATTTTTAAATTATGTTTTTTAATTTTTGAAAAATATCTTCTGGGGGTTTTGAAAAACAATGATGTCATATTGATGTAGATTTATAATTCTTTAAAATTTTATCTTAAATTAAATTGCTTCATTTAAATCGTGTTAATAAGTTTTTAACCTTAATTGTATGACCAAAAAAAGAAAATTTATCAAAAATCCATTATAATTCCGATAATTTATTGAAAATTGAAAACTTTCCGATCGCTATAGTTTTCAATTTTATAGTTATTATACCGATCAGAGATCTGACTCTGAACTATTATCATTTTAAAGAGAGAGTTATAAACCTGCCTTTTATAACTGTTTGAAAGGGAGCTGTAGCAATTTAGAGATAGATTAATTTAAGTCTAGCCTACAGTCCCCACTATAATTCGTCCTAAATGCTGGTCTATTGCCTTTAGTATAACCTATAGCCTCTAGTCTCTACTATAGTGCTTTCTATATTACCCAGATTAGCCTACAATCTGACCTTAAGTCTTGACTATGGTCTGGCATACAGCCTTGCTACAATTAGATAATTTTCTTATGGAAAAGGATCTAGTCTGGACAGTAGACTTAACTATAGTTTGGACAATAGTCTTGACTAATGTCTGGACAATAGTCTTGACTATAGTCTGGATAATAGTCTGGACAATAGTCTGGACAGTAGTCTGGACAATAGTCTTGACTATGGTCTTGACAATAGTCTGGACAATAGTCTTGACTATAATCTGGACAATAGTCTTAACTATAGTCTGGACAATAGTCTTGACTACAGTCCGGACAATAGTCTTGACTATAGTCTGGACAATAGTCTTGACTATAGTCTGGACAATAGTCTTGACTATAGTCTGAACAATAGTCTTGACTATAGTCTGGACAGTAGTCTGGACAATAGTCTTGGCAATAGTCTTGACTATAGTCCGGACAATAGTCTTGACTATAGTCTGGACAATAGTCTTGACTATAGTCTGGACAATAGTCTTGACTATAGTCTTGACTATAGTCTGAACAATAGTCTTGACTATAGTCTGGACAGTAGTCTGGACAATAGTCTTGGCAATAGTCTTGACTATAGTCCGGACAATAGTCTTGACTATAGTCTGGACAATAGTCTTGACTATAGTCTGGACAATAGTCTTGACTATAGTCTGAACAATAGTCTTGACTATAGTCTGGACAGTAGTCTGGACAATAGTCTTGGCAATAGTCTTGACTATAGTCTGGATAGTAGTCTTGACTATAGCCTGGACAATAGTCTTGACTATAGCCTTGACAATAGGCTTGACTGTAGTCTTGACAATAGGCTTGACTGTAGTCTTGACAATAAGCTTGACTGTAGGCAGGATAATCTTGAGAATAGTCTGGACAATAGTCTAGACTATAGTCTAGACTATAGTCTTGACTATAGTCTGGACAATAGCCTTTCCTAAAGTCTGGACAATAGTATTGACTATAGTCTGGTCAATAGTCTTGATTATAGTCTGGACAATAATCTTGACAATAGTCTTGACTATAGTCTGACCAATAGTAGTGACTATAGTCTGAACAATAGTCTTGACTATAGTATTGACATTAGTCTTGAGTCTGGACAATAGTCTTTACTATAGTCTGGACAATAATCTTGACTCGATAGTCTCGACAATAGGCTTGACTACAGTGTCGAATATAGTCTTAATTATAGTCAGCATAATATTTATGACTATATTCTAAACCTTAGTGTTGACTATAGTCAAGACATTCTGCTTAGTATTAGTCTTGTTCAATGCAATCTCCGTAATGGAACTAGCTTTTAAGTAAACCCTGAAACTTCTGTAAATGGAAAATATTACATTTGAGAAATTGCCCATTTTTTATTAAAATGGCGGGAACATTGAAATATAGACTTGGTGAAAATCTATTAGACTGTGGCTTTTCCTATACAAAAACCCAGTTTTTGGAAAATTATATTCTTATGGCACATATTTTAACGGGAATATTTATTACAATATTAATCTTAAAACCAAATTAAAAAAAATGCCAAGAAACTGAATAAAGAACTTAAACAGTTTTTGTTACCTGGATAAGGGATTTTCCAGGTAGTCTTATTGAAATAAACCAGGTAACAATTTTCAGATAAAAACAGGGATTATACATATTGTGCAAAATCACTTAAAATACAAAAGAAACCAAACAAACACAAAAAAAGAAAATGTGTAAGAGGAAAATTATACACGTACTATTTAGACAATGAAAGGAAATGTGTCATTTGTTTTGTGATACTAAATACACACACATACACACGCATAAAAAGGATATTTATATTGTTAAAATTACACGTACATATGTATATTTACATTACACATGTATATAATATACAAATGTAAACAAAAATACAGGGATGTTTTATTTTATTGTATACAAATTTCCAAGATATTGAGATACTAAATAATATATAAAGCCGGCTTTAACGGCTAGTAGTTAGTCATTACAAATTTATCTTTCATACGTGATAGATCCTAGATCCTTAGAAAATAAATAAAAAATAACAAAGTTATTGTTTATGTTAGTATTTTAAACAGAATAACTAAGAATATACGAAACATAAAACTAATAAAACATCAATTTATCAAATTGTGTTTACAGATTTAACTCAACTCTACTAAATAGAAACGCAGCTTAAAGGCCAGAAAAGAAAGTGAAATTTTATATAAAAAAAGACAAAGTTTAACATCTAATAAAAATGGGAGAACAAGAAGAGAAAGAAACTCCTCAGACTGAGAGCACTCCACAACAGGAGGTGGTTGAGGAACCCAAGGAAACCGACAAAATGCTGGAAAAGAAAGACGATGAAACTAAACAAAGTGCTGAGAAATTGGCGGAAGATAAAAAGAAATCTGCTTCAAAACCCACCACACCAACGACCGAAAAGAAAGATAAAGACTCAAAAGAGTCGGATGAAAAGAAAGCTAATGGTGGCGGTGAGGAAATAATAGATATACCAGAAGGAGGTGCTAAAACGGAAACGGCAGATGGTAGCGATGAAAGAAAGTTATCGGCCGAAGAAAGAGAAGTTAAGCCCAAGAAAATACCCATTGGTGGTTTAAAGCTGCCTGGTTTCTTTATGAAAAATAAACCAAAGTCCGATGGTGATGGTGCCGAAGGTGAATTACTAGAGAAAGAAAATAAAGAAGAAACGGAAGAGGGCGAAAGTAAACCCGTTAAAAAGGAAGAGAAGCCCGCTAAAAACTTTGGTGAACGTTTGCGCAACTTTTTTGTACGCAAACCTGCCGAGAAACAAGCTAAACAGCAGGCTGCCAATGCAGAAGCTGATAATAAAAGTGGTAAGTTTTGTCATAGCTTTTAAAACAAGAAAACTTAATTAACAAATATATTTATCCACAATTACAGAAGCTACCGCAGAAGCAGCAGAAGCCACGGCTGAACAGCAAAACTCAGATGGTCCTCCCAAGAAGAGAGGTCTCTTAAATGCCATCAAGTTGCCCATAGCCAATATGGTGCCTAAAAAGAAATCCGATGATGATGTAGAAATGGGCATGGGTAAAGCCGGCCTCGCCTCCATGGAGACTTTAGATGATTCCCTTAAAGATCAAGACTGTGTCGATAAGGCGTCGACAAAGAATAATGGTGTAGAAGAGATTGCTAAACTTAAGAAATCTCCCAGTGGAGAGATTAAACAGGCAAACGATGAAAAATCTCCCGAAGAAGTAGACGAACCACCAGTATCATTTTGCCAACGTTTACGTTCATATAAATGCTCTGTGGATGATGCTCTAATAGCTTTAGGCATTTTACTATTTGTCTTGCTTATTGCTGTTATTGGTTATGTGCTCTCGCATGAGACGCTTACCTCACCGCCCATAAGAGAGGGACGTTATATGGATGCTGTTACCGGCTGTGGCATGGTGGAAGGCTTGAAGGAAGATGGTGCTTTCGCTTTTCGTGGTATTCCTTATGCCTTACCACCCGTGGGTGATAGACGTTGGCGACCGGCTCAAATAATTGAAGGTATCGATGATTGCTGGAATGGCACTTTGAAAGCTCACAACTCCAGTGAACTGTGTACCCAGAGATTGGGTAATGGTACGGTAGTGGGAGATGAAGATTGTCTGTATTTGGATGTAGTTACACCACATGTACGCTACGATAATCCCTTACCGGTTATAGTAATGATAGGAGCAGAGAGTTTAACTGGTCCTTCACCTGGAGTTCTTAGACCTTCTGCCCGTTACTCACGTTCCCATGATGTTATATTTGTAAGACCCAATTTCCGTTTGGGAGCATTTGGTTTTTTAGCCTTAGAAGCTTTAACCAAGGATACTTATCCTCATACTTCGGGAAATTATGCTTTAAGTGACATTATTGCGGCCCTCAAATGGATCAAATTGAATATTGCTCATTTTGGTGGCGATCCCAAATCAGTTACTTTATTGGGTCACCGTGCTGGTGGTACTTTGGTATCTGCCTTAGTTACTTCGAAAAAGGCCGAAGATTTATATACACGAGCTTGGGTTTCCTCTGCCTCGGCCATTTTGCCCGGCAAAGCGTTAACGGAATCTGAGAAACGTAACCAGGAAATTATGCAAGCCATCGAATGCCAAGACGTGGATTGTCTGCGCAGCACAACAGCCGAAAAATTGTGGGATGCTACCCCTGATACTTGGTTACATTTCCCTCTTGACGTTCCCACTTTAGAAGAAAATTCTACTGCTCACCACGAATGGTTGGTAATTGATGGTGATATTTTACAAGAACATCCTGCCGAATCGTGGAAGATAGAACATACCGGTAATCCCAAATTGGTTATGGGTACTACGGCTCATGAATCTCACACAGATAAATTACATAAACGCACTAACTGGACGGCTGAAGAAGTACGCAATTTCTTGGAATCATCTAAAATTGGAGCTCTTAATCTAACCGACGAAGCCATACAACGTTATAATGCTACCAACTATCGTGCACTAATCTCTATGATCTCCGATATTCGCACCATCTGTCCGCTACTAACAAATGCCCGCCTTCAACCCTCAGTACCCTTCTATGTGGTCACACAGGGTGAGGGTGAAGAACAATTGGCAACTGTAGATGCCGATGTCCAGGCCATTTTGGGCCGTTATGAACCACACACTGTCGAACAAAGACGCTTTGTATCGTCCATGCAACAACTCTTCTACTACTATGTCTCCCATGGTACCATGCCACAGTACGAGCCCAGAAGACGAGTACTTAATATCGGTCAAGATCCTCTGCCACAAGAAGATTATCCCAATTGTAATTTCTGGATTAGTAACGATATTGTACCACGTTATGCTCGCGTCGATTAAGTCCCTACTAACTGAGACAGAACCCTAAAACTAAGCTCAGCTCTGACTGATAAAGATGAAGATGCTTATGATGACTGATTTAGTTTAACTTTATATTCTCGCCCTTACACTCACCCCCCAATTACACAAAATTTATTTTAGAGTTCGCATCATTCTAAAAAAAACATTATAATGTGAGTGTGAACGTGGAACAAAATCCCTTTAAGCAGACGTTAACAAAAAATCTCCACAATTTTCTCTTCTACTTCATTCTATATACATTTGTGAATTATATATATTTTTTTAATTATAATTTCATATTTTAATATGAATTGTAAGAAAATAATTTCCCAAAACTAACTTCGCAAAAATTCTCAATATTTCATTTTTTTGTTTTTAGTTTAGCTATTAAGCAAATTTAGTATTTAAAGTTTTGTAAATTTTATTAATAAGTTTTATTTTTTATACATAAACAACAACATTTTTTTTATTTTTAAATAATATCTCTAAGTTATGAACTATAAAAAGAAACAAAAAATATTAAAACAAGAAAAAAAAAATAAACATACGAACATAATAATTTATGCAAAATACTTGATATAAAACAAATGAAAACAAAAACAAAACAAAAAAACAAACATTCATACGTATTTTTTATGTAATTTATATATAAAAACAAAAAACATAAAACAACATTTTTTAAACAATAAAAAAATACTTTAAAAGTATACAAAATTTGTAATCTCTATTTGTTTTTTCACACCCACTGTACACTGTGTGTACTGTGTACCATCAATGTTTTTTTTTTTTGGGCCGTCTCATTATTGTTCACTGTGCATTGCGAAAAGTTATGACTTTTATTTTTTTTTCTAGACTATAGTTCATTCTGTAGTCAATACTATAGATCAATCTATAGTCAAGACTATAGATAGTCTATAGTCAAGATTATAGATCAGACTATAGTCAAGAATATAGATCAGTCTATAGGCGAAATTATAGATCAGCCTACATTCAAGATCTGTCTGCAGTCAAGACTATAGATCAATCTATAATCAAGGCTATAGATCTGTCTGTAGTCAAGACTATAGATCAGTCTATAGCAAAGACTATAGATCAGTCTATAGTCAAGACAGTCTATAGTTAAGGCTATAGATCAGTCTGCAGTCAAGACTATAGATCAGTCTGTAGTCAGGACTATAGATCAGTTTGTAGTCAGGACTATAGATCAGTCTATAGTCAAGACTATTGATCAGCCTATAGTCAAAACTATAAATCACTCTATCGTCGACACTATAGATCGGTCTATAGTCAAGACTACAGATCAGTCTATAGTTAAGACTATAGATCAGCCTATAGTTATGACTATAGATCAGTCTATAGCAAAGACTATAGATCAGTCTATAGTCAAGACTACAGATCAGTCTATAGTTAAGACTATAGATCAGTCTATAGCAAAGACTATAGATCAGTCTATAGTCAAGACTACAGATCAGTCTATAGTTAAGACTATAGATCAGTCTGCAGTCAAGACTATAGATCAGTTTGTAGTCAGGACTATAGATCAGTCTATAGTCAAGACTATAGATCAGTCTATAGTCAAAACTATAAATCACTCTATAGTCGACACTATAGATCAGTCTATAGTCAAGACTATAGATCGGTCAATAGTTAAGACTATATCTTCTATGCATTGCGAAAAGTTATGATTTTTCAGTATTTTTTCTAGACTATAGATCAGTTTATAGTCAAGATTTTATATAGATAACTCTATAGTCAAAACTATAGATCAATCTATACTTATGACTATAGATCACATCTGTCTGCAGTCAAGACTATAGATCTCTCTATAATCAAGGCTATAGATCTGTCTGTAGTCAAGACTATCTAATCAGTCTGTACTCAAGATCAGTCTATAGACAAGACATTTTTGTTCGGCCATCATCTGCATACTTAAACGACAACAACAAAAAGAAAATTTAGGAAATTATACAACAACCAAAATAGGAGTACTTTTTTAAATTAATTTTATTAAAATATAAACTATTACAATATTTAACCTTTGGAAAGCATTTATTTATTTATACATATAAAATGTAGTTAAAACCAAAATTTAAAACACACAAACTCTTGAGACTGTTATTCAAAAAAAATCAATAAAGAAAAATAAAAACGAAATAAATATAAAAAAATATTAAATTAATTTTTTACTCTGCTAACAATAAAATATTAGATTTTTTAAACTAAAGTCGAAATTAAAATGATATACTCGAAATTTGAAGAAAAATAAATTATAAAGCTAGTAAAAAACAGAAAAAAACTATGCACTAGTGACCAAAGTTTTATTATTGTATATAAAATATAAATGGGCACAAGAGGGTTAAACAAAATATTTTAAACTCGTATAAATTACCCAGCCTTAAATTTTTTTTTTATTAATTAATTTTTCCTTAAATATTTATTATGAAAAGAGAAAACGTTTATAAATTATACAAAAAAGTTTTGCATAAAAGAAAAGATATTTGTATGTAGATGTTAAAAAAAATAATAATATAAATTCAAATTGAAATGCTTGAAAAATGATTAGATTTCATCATAAAATATGAAACTGCTAATACGCTAAAATACTTTACATTCTAACAACAAATACAAACATATTTAATTTATTGTTTAACCAACTAACAGACAAACAAACATTCTTCTTCTTTACAATAATTACAGTTCGAGAAAAAACAAAAACAAAAATACTTGGTAATAAAATATAAATAAAATAATGAAGAAATCAAAAGATGTAATCGATGTAATTTTATACATATGTACATGTATACATTTACATACATATGTACATATTCTTATATATACATATATTGAAAAATCCAAAATTTAATAATAAATAATAAAATCTTAAATAAAACTTTAAAAAACTATAAAATTTTTTAAATTGAGTTTAAATTTGAAGAAGAGTCAATAATCTGTTTATAAATCAATATTATGTGACAATTCATTTTTTATTCAAAATCAATTTTTTGATGAAAATTTGCTTTTTTGGTAAAAACTTAGTGTTATTGAAAGTTGAAATTTTAGTGAAATTTTAAATTTTTTGTGAAAATTTGAATTTTTAGTGAAAATTTTCTGTTAGAATAGAAAATTTGAATTTTTAGTAAAAATTTTAAATTTTAGTGAAAATTTGAATTTTTATAAAAAAAACACATTTTCTGTAAAAATTTGAATTTCCATAAAAATTTGAATTTTGAAAACTTTAAAATTTTAATTACACTTGATGTGACATCTACCAAGATACTTATAGTACTGCATTCGCGCTGTCTAAGGATTCTAATAGGGATCTTAATGGGGCATTGCTCAATTAGAATCTTTGTCAGTAAGTGGGACAACCATATACCTGACCATTGCTGGACATACGAAGATGCGGACGAACTAGAGTCAATTGGTTTAGGCACATAATTTGCCTTTTTTCTAGAATACAGAATATCAGATTGAAATGGCTGGGAAATAAGTTCCATGACAAACTGAAGGAAAGTGCAGGACTCAACCCTTGCAGTCTACTAGGATTTATCAGGGGAATTTGTTATTTCTTTGACTAGGAAGACTCAGATTCTCTCACAATTTCCAGGTTGAAACCACTTAGGAATCGAGCTGATTTCATTCCTCTCTCCTCTTTACTTACATAATATGTTCATATTATTTTGGATCTTTGGATTATCACACACTATGACACTAATATGAGTTGCACCTTTTTATGGTGCATAACCCTTCTTAACCTAACAAAGATAACAGGTAACCAAGCTAGTTTAAAAACTTATAGATTTTGTATTGTCTGAATGGCCACCAGTATTTCGTAAAAATTAGATTTAGGATATATCTACGTTTACACTTATAAAAGTTCGTTCACACTTATAATAGTTCGTAAAGTTCTGGACAAAGTATTATACAGCTATCGAGCACTTCAAGCTGTTAGACTGTGAGCAGTGAATTGTAATCTCTACTGTTTTCAGTTAAGGGATTTGAATGAAATTATCTTACTACCTACTCTATCCTAACTTTGCAATAAAATCCCTTCCAAACTAATAACTTCACATTGCAAGTCTTGTGAGCACGAAAACAGACTCAATTTGCATAACTTTATGAAAACAATAGATTAGATGCCGGGTACCCGGAATATTTGATTCAAAATAACTTATTAGTACTAATTTTACAATTACATATGTACAGTATTCAAGTAAGGAATAAGATTAAAACTTACCTTGTAATGATTGAAATATTTTGCAAATTTTATGTAACAAAAAGTTGCAAATGTAATTAGTTGCAGTTTGCAAGCACCACACATAAAATTCAAGAATTTTATACATTTACTGTAAATTTCTCCATAGTTTTTATTATTTACACTTCACTTTACTTTTATTGAATTTATTAACATCAAAATATTTAATTTAATTTAACTTTAAGGCACATTTTAAACAAATCCTTTTAGCAAACGAAAATACAATGCAAATATGTAAATCCTTTTACGCGCTTAAACTTACAAAAACAAAAATTTATGTCAACTTGACAAATCCACAAACACATGCATGGCATGCGAACAAAAGAATTTGCCGTTGCTCAATAAATCGGCGGTTATGCCGTCAACGACAAAACGATTGTTAGTTTGCAATACAAATTGCATGCCTTGTCGTCAGATAGTTGTAGTTACAATTGTAATTATATTTATTTTTGGTTTTGTTATTGACCGTTGTTTACGTTTTTTTATCAAGCGAATTTAATGTTAATTCAAATTAAAAATTGGCACAAAGTTTAAAACAAAATAATCACAAGAAAAATAAAAAATTAAATAGTTTTAATAAAATAATACGGTTTGGCGAATAGTTATTATTATTCCTCGTAATTACATATTAATAAATCCAATAAACACTGGCTATTTTTTTAATTACATTCCACCGTTTTAAATCAAATATTTGTGATATATTTAATAGCAATTTTTAAAGTGAATTGTTTAATCCCTATTTTATCAACAAAATCTTGATGTTGTATACATACATAGACACATAGATTGAGGTAAGTTTTTAAGTTTAAGGCCGTTGTTTGACATAACAGTTTGACTGGTCGATTGTTTTTTCCCGGGGAAAAATATTCGTTTGGTGCAGCTGTCGCTCAGTATTATAAACGTTTTTTCGTTTCGGATCGAATTGTAATGGAAACGAGTGTTCCGAGAAAACACTATAAATAGACAAGAAGTATGTAATTTGCATTCCAAAACACTAAACAGGAAAATAAATATTTATCAGGATAGGTATCTCGGTATAATTTTAATTTCATTGTAAGCTCCGGAGTTCAAGAAATATCAAACAACAAGTTTTACAAGATTTTATATGTATAGATTTTTTTTATTTATTATTAACAATAACTAGTTGTAAGTAAAATATTAAATTATTAATTAATATTAATGTTTACGTTTTTTGGAAAACATTTTACCGCCACTTGGTTTTGATTTATTTTTATACGATTTATTATTCGAACGTCTTTGTTCTTCCCATTTCAATTGTTTTTCGGAGGATTTATCTGTATTGAAAACAGCATTCAAGGTACCTTGGCCCTTAGTTTTGCCAGTTTCTTCTAACAATTCAGCAAAGTCGTCAGCAGCCGCAAAGAGGGAACTCATGTCTATATAAAAAAAAAACAAAAATATAAATAAATATTTAATAATAACATTGAATTAAATTAATTATAATAAATAAATTACCATCGCTATGTTTTAACTTTTTAGCAAAGTTACGTTCGTTCATATCTGTTAATGCGTCCTTCTTAGATTTTTTATGTTTTGGTTCACCTTCCCCATCTTCGTCTGAATCACTATCTATGCTATGTTCATCTTCGTCGTCAAGATCTTCATCCATAGATATAGAAGCATCATCATCGTCTTCATCATCCTCCTCAGCATTTGCATCAAAATCAATAGAACCCTCTTCATCATCTGATAAATCGCTTCCTTTGTCATCATCATCCTCATCATCGTCACCCCAATCAGCATCAATATCTTCCATATTATCCTCTTCATCATCAGCAACCTTTTTCTTGGCTTTTCCTTTACTCTTTTTAGACTCGCCACCCAGTACACCCTCAAACTCTTTGAGAAAGTCTAATTCTTCTTCACCCGGCTCATGTTTGTCCTCTTTCTTAGATTTTTTACCAAAGAATCCATCAAGATATTGTTCAAATTCATCATCATCCACATCTCCCGCTTTCAAATCGCCCTCAGCCTCTTCTTCATCGTCATCAGCAGAAGTTTTCGCCACAACCGATTGCTTGCGTTTTTGTTCCAAATAATTAAATATAAACATTTCCTCTTCACTGCAATTGTTACGAGTTAAAGACTTTACTGGCATGCCACGAGGACCATATGAAACATAATGCTTGTGACCTATTGTAGTGACATTGGATTTTTCTTGATCCAACTTTTTGGGATTTTTGAAAGAAAATCTTTCCAGGAAATGGGGCAAACCAAAATCACGCAATGGATCACCATAGTAATCAATACGTTTGTCTGGAAAAAAAAAAAAAATAAGTGTTAAAAAATTGCAACAAAGTATTAACTAAAGATTAACTTACTATTTAAAATGCTTTCGGCAAAAACTTGAACTGTAGGATGGAAATGTTCCCTCAACAATAGTAGCTCGTTGCGTAGACAGTATTCGGCTCCCGCAAATGCTGGTACTCTATGATAAGGATCATATTTACTGGGATTCAACTCACGCACCTTGCCTTCACTCTCACATGCTGCTACTTTGGAATGATGCCATGACGATTCAACATTGCTTGTATCCGGCTTCTTTTCCTCAATCTTTTCTTCACTAGTATCTTTAACATCATCGTATTTTTCTTCACCATCACTATCAAACTTTGCCAATTCCTCGTCAGTCACTGATACTTTTATGGTATTAGTACCGTTGCTAGACTTGCTATCCTGTTCAAGGCACAGTTCTTTGCGACTACGCAATAATTTGTGTATAACTATTAAACAACCTGCAGCTACATTTGAGGGCATGCATAAGGCCAACTGCAGCAAGCGTTTAATAAATGCTTGAGCTCTAGGTATATTTGCATCGATAAAAATGGCTCTGTGGACAATGTGCAACAGTTGAGCAGCACTTTTAACACCAATCGTGATTAGATTCATGTCAAGCATCTTTATGTATAAAGCATTATAGAAACGATCACTTTTCTCTGTCTTGACGGTAACCAATTGCAGTAATAAACCAAGCGTCTGTATGGATACACGAATATCCGCCAAATGCACCAAACGATAGATGGTATCTTGCATTTCTTTGCTTAACAACTCTGTGCTTCCAGCAGCAGGCTTAGCTTCTAAGATGGCTTTCTGTAAACAGCGTAAGATGGCCTGCATTGTGCGATTATTGATGGCACCTTTTTGTACCAAAACCTTGAAGAGGGAAAAACAAATGTGTACTAATTTTGTACAGACTTCCGGTCGACCTGCAGGTGCTATGCTAGCCAAATAGCAAAGAGCAAAATGTTGAGCACGCTCCGAGATATTATTACGGAAGAGTAACTTTTCAGTTTCATTAACTATTACACCACACATATTGGGATGTCTGTGAGCCACATCGGTCAAATGATGTAAAGCTTTTGAGGCAATCTTAGCCACTGGATCACCCAACTTATTGATCAGCATGGTCAGTAACATTTGTTCTTTTTCGGGAGCAAATGATAACAACTGTGATGCTGTTAATATAGAGACAGTTTTATTGTTATCCTGTCCCGTCTGGATGCCTTGTTGAATATTTTTTAAAAATTCTACAAACCAAAAAAAGTTGATTAAACAATCAATTGAAAACTTGATTCTTCTTACCAAAATACTGATCTTTTAGCTCATTTTCAAAATGCCAATAAGCATAGATTTTCCTTTGCTGTTCTTTAGTGAGGTTTGTATCCTTACGTACCAATTTCCAATCAGCACCACGCATGTGAAGAGAATATAGTTTACGATGAGGTGGCAGCAATACCTCTTTCCACAAGTCTGTAACTATGGCTATAACTTCAGCACTAGATTTATTTGATATCTTAGTGAAACTGATAAGAGTGGAAAGTGAGTCAAGATTAGCTAGAGGATTGCTAGTCACCAATAAGGCACCAGCATTAGCACGATCCTTTGCTGTACCCTTGTGGAGGGCAGTTTGAAGCCATCTAGCATCGGAGGGATTATCTGCAATAAAAAAATACACTATTGCTCTACATATGTTTGCAAATAAATCACGCAATGGCTACTTACTTTTTAAAAATATCACTTTTTCCTGTTCATAAGAAGAGCGGCAAATGTTGTGTAGTTCCATTTGTTCACTGTCTTTCATATCTAAAATTTCCTCGCTAGCTGGAAATTGCGGAAACTACAAAGCAAATCAAATAAATATCACAATCTCAATTGTGTCTCAAACAAACTCACCACATAATACCATTTTTTCTGTGTCTCTGAAGCCTTTTCAATGTTTTCAAATTGTTGTTTTGTTTTTTTCTTTTCCCGTTTGGCAAAATAGTCCTCCTCATCCTCTTCAGCATTTTGTGCCTCATCTTCAGTTTTGATATCGTCTACACTTTCATCATGTTCATTTTTCCCGGACGACTTTTGCTTTTTATTTTTCGATTTTTGTTTTGTTTCAGTGATGACTTCACCATCATCATCAAATACAATTTTTTTAGGTTTTGCATTTAATTCGATTTTAGGAACTGCCATTATTTAAAAAAACACTAGCAAATTTAGTTAAAAACAATTTATATTTTATTTTGTTTTAAATAAAACTAACCCGCACGTGTAGTATAAGCAGAACCCTACGTCGGTTATTATTAACGGCAGCGGCGTCCGACACGAAAAAGGGCGGCGGCGGCAAAACAGCGACAGGCACGCCGGAGAGAGGGACAAAGGCGCAGAGACAGAGGGCAAGACAGACAGGAGAGGGACAAAGAGGAAGAGGGGGGGACGGACGGACGGACGGACGGACGGACGGAGGACGACGGACAGACGGACGGACGGACGGACGGAGGACGACGGACGGACGGACGGACGGACGGACGACGGACGGACGGACGGACGACGGACGGACGGACGGACGGACGGACGGACGGACGGACGACGGACGGACGGAGGACGGACGACGGACGGACGGACGGACGGACGGACGGACGGACGGACGGACGGACGGACGGACGGACGGACGACGGACGGACGGACGGACGGACGGACGGACGGACGGACGGACGGACGGACGGGGACGGACGGACGGACGACGGACGGACGGACGGACGGACGGACGACGGACGGACGGACGGACGACGGACGGACGGACGGACGGACGGACGGACGGAGTTACTTACTTACTTACTTACTTACTTACTTACTTACTTACTTACTTACTTACTTACTTACTTACTTACTTACTTACTTACTTACTTACTTACTTACTTACTTACTTACTTACTTACTACTTACTTACTTACTTACTTACTACTTACTTACTTACTTACTTACTTACTTACTTACTTACTTACTTACTTACTACTTACTTACTTACTTACTTACTTACTTACTTACTTACTTACTTACTTACTTACTTACTTACTTACTTACTTACTTACTTACTTACTTACTTACTTACTTACTTACTTACTTACTTACTTACTTACTTACTTACTTACTTACTTACTTACTTACTTACTTACTTACTTACTTACTTACTTACTTACTTACTTACTTACTTACTTACTTACTTACTTACTTACTTACTTACTTACTTACTTACTTACTTACTTACTTACTTACTTACTTACTTACTTACTTACTTACTTACTTACTTACTTACTTACTTACTTACTTACTTACTTACTTACTTCGATTCAAAATGTAATTAGAACAGGTGACTTTATCATTATGAATCATTTTTAAAATAACAATCTGACATCGTCTGTCAAGACATTTTTATGTCTCAATTCTATAACACAAAAATGTCATATACAAAAAACCAACCCTATTGGCATCACAACAATAAACAAAATAATCCAGGAAAGAAAACCGCAAAAATGTAAGTATAACACAATTCGTATTGAAAATCTTTAAATACTAGAGACTAGAGCAACTTTAAGCAAATCAATTGCTTGTTGGAGACATTAATTTTCGAAAAATAACTCAAATATACAGTTAATTTAGCAACAAATCTAAAGCAAACAAAAAAACACATTTCTTTTGACTCAGTGTAAAGAAAAAAATCATCAAAAATTGCTGCTCAACACAAGTGGGACTACTCCCAAACAAGTCTTTGCTGTTTCTTCGAAAACCAAAACACCATGAACGAGGCAGCCTTAGCTGGAATGATACCGTACGATACAATTGGCCTATATGAACAACCGAAACCACGTTTCATATTTAAAATGCCGCGTGTGGTTCCTGATCAAAAGTCGAAATTCGAAAGTGATGAACTTTTTCGTCGTTTGAGCAGGGAGAGTGAGATACGGTATACGGGTTATCGTGAGCGAGCTTTGGAGGAAAGACAAATACGCTTTCAAAATGGCTGCCGGGAAGGTCACACTGAGATTTCATTTGTGGCATCGGGCACAAATTTACAACTGGTTTTCAATGCCACCCAGAATCCCTATATACACGACAAGGAGTGCGAGTTTGAAAAGGAGCCGGGAAAGGTGCATATTAAATCTTATTTCATTATGAATGGAGTATGTGTGCGTTTCCGCGGCTGGCTAGATCTGGAGAGGTTGGATGGTGTCGGTTGCTTGGAGTATGACGAACGCAGGGCTATGCACGAAGATGCTATACTAAGAGATCAGATAGATCGTTATAACCAAAGATTGCGGGAATTTGAGGATTCTAAAAGAGCTTATCGGGAAAATCGTCCAGAAGACATGGACGCCGTACGACGGGGTGTAGCCTCGGGCGGTATTGGAGTTGGTGCAGCAAATATATGGCGACGTTAGAGACATTATTTTCATAATTATATTGCAATTTCATTTTATATCATCATTTTAACCAAAAATATATTCTTTACATCACAGCTCATTTTTAAATATTTAAGAGATAAAACGTATTAAATTTTTAAGTAAAATTATAATAATTGCATTCATTATTATATAAACGTACTTGTAAACTTAAACATATAAATAAAATAAAACTTAGAAAAACCAGTTGCAGCTGCCTTTGATTTCTTAATTTAGAGTATGACTCACCCTCTGTCGATTTTATAAAAACCACATCTTAGAAATAAATTCTTTGAAATTTATTTTCGGGTCAAGTTCACGATAGACGTACCGAGAACTTGACGTCTGCTAGCAATACTTTTTTTTAGTAAAAAAAAAAGTTTTGATTTAAAATAGATTTAAATTTTTTACTAAAAATTAGATTTCAAAATTTGCTATTTTTCTAAAAATTGTTTTTTCAATACAAATATTTGTATAATTTAATTAAAAATATCGTTTTTTATTATTGTTTTTAATTGTCTAACATCTTTATTTGGGATTTTTATAGATCGTTTGAAAATTAAACAAAAAATAAATACTGATTATTTAATTATTATGTAGTATATTTATTATTTTTTTAAGAAAAAATTATATGGACACTTTATTATAGTGTGGAATCGTTTCATAGTCGATCATTGCAACAATGTTAGTCGAAAAAAGTTTTTTTTTTATAAAATAATTATTGTTTGAAACATGAATAAAAATTAAAGTTGTTTATAATAATCTAACGAAATTGAAGATTCGATATCCTTAATCCTATACAATCCTTGCCAATTTGGCTCACTTCACAGACGGTGCAAATCTGGTTCTTATATTGAGGATCGTATGAGGCTCCACAGAAGGGACAGTTCACTTCGGGTTTACCACGATACAAGGGTTTAAAGCTTATACCACATATGCTGAATGGATTAAATTCTTCATATTGCAGGTGATGTTCATCAACGGGATTAACTTCACAAGCCTGTAGAATCTTACGGACTTGTTGAGCTACCTCGGGACGTGGTCCTAATTCTAATAGACGTCTAGCAAATGAGGCAGCTGTCTTGTAGTTTTTCAATTTGAAGAACATATTGAGGGCTGTGCGTAGGGTGAGAATTTGATGTACAGGCTGTAGTTTGCAATGTGTAAAGTAGGCAGCCATTTCACATAATCTCTTCTGTTCTTCCAATGTTGATTTGGGTAAACCTTTACGTACGGTTTCCATTTTAAGACCCAAAATGTACTCAGCACAGATCTTAAGCAATTGTTGGGCTTCAGCTATGTCTTGTTTTGTTTCAACGACCAAGAAGGGAATGCTTATTAATATCGAATGGAATTTTTCGACAGCTTCTGAGAATTTTCCACCAGTGGTCAATTGATAACCAGCCTGAAGTCTTTGCACCAAATCATTTAACTTTATGCCCAATGCAGGGCGTTGTTGTTTGGCATTAGTCTCGGCATAGTTGCGTAAAGGATAAGCTGTCAATGGCTGTAAATTGGGCATGGCGGTAAAACTGGTTTTAGAGCAACTGTAGTTTTGCATAAAGAGCGTTTTGAAAGGCTTAAAGTTTACTATGCCCAGTTGTTCGTTGAGCAAACGGAATGCAGTTTCAAATGATCCGGCCTTAATATGATCCAACACTAAAGGCGAGTGGTTTGCCCAGTGTTGTGGTGGAGATTGTCCCCTGTTAGGAGCAGCATAATAGCCACTGTCAAGAGCAGAGGCTTTAATTTTCGAAGCCAACTCTTCTGGCACTACCAAATCATCATCGCCTACATCCCAGCCAGCGCCTTCTTCACCAACGCCTTCACCACCATCTTCTGTATTAAGAGCATCTTGCATCTCATCATCGCCATCATCGTCTAGACCCAAGTCAGCATCGGCACCCCAACCATCGCCAGCAGAAACATCCAAGGCTGCATCAGCATTAACATTGAGAGCTTGTCTGGCGGTGGCACTAGTACCTGCACGCGTCAACATGGCGCCTTCAAAGAAGCCCTTGGATACACTGAGCAAAGGCCAGTTGGTTTCAACCTGTTGTATTGGTACGGGTGGCTTCAGTAATGTAGCATTTGGATTTACTTCGGGCAAAGTATTGCCCTCTTGAGCAATAACTTCGCCTAAGGCAGCTGCCTGCTCATCAAGACCATGTGTAGCTGCAGTTAGGTATGCCAAGGACATCTGGCCGCAATTCTTTAAAACATTAACGCGTTCTTTGACATCGCCCAAGAGAAGAGCTCCTTGATACTGAGCAGACACATCCTTTCTAATCTCTGCAATCTTATTCATTTTACGAAGTTTCTCCAAGTTGCCAGTGATGAGATAAAGGAAACTTAATTTGTCGAAATTCTTGGTACGTTGATAACACATCTCCACAATTTGATGATTGCCCTGCAGAAGCGCAGCCTGGCCGAGTCTGTCCCAACATTCCTTATCATCGAGAGCTTTTGCGGCTTCTAAAGCTATTTCAATATTACCACATTCGAGAGCTAAACCAAAACGTGTCTTCTCGTCTTTTACGAAATGAAGGGCCACCTCTGGATAGCCCTTCTGTTGCAAATAGGCAATAATACTTTGACCAACCAAACGAGCATTTCGCACCATATGCAATACTTCGTCGTATTTACGGTTGATAAGGGCCAATTTAAATTTATATTCAGTTGGGTCAATATGCAACACACGAGTGCGACACTCACGATCCAAACAGAATACTTGGTTGCCTTTGACTCGAGTCAAATATATGGGCAAGTCAAGTGTGCGAATAATACCATGATCACCATTTGTCAAAGCGTATTTAATGTGATTGCTGGTGGTGTAAATAAATACGCCCGAATCATCCCAAGCGCCGGATTTGACACGACAGTTCTCCTGTATCGTACACAAATACTGCAAACGTCTATCACAAATAGTAACCGAATGTTTACACAACAGAGCTACCAATGACATGTCAGGAGACCAGACAACATAGCGACATTTAGCCAGCTTAATACTGCCCACAGATACCAAACGTTGAACTTCATAAAGCGTTACATACTCTGGATCGCGGATCAGCAACATTCCAGTACCGGCATAGAAGATCTCTTCACAGAAGGTTGGTATCTTTTTAGTGACCTCATTTTTAAAGTTTTTAATAACAAGTTGCTGATTACGATCGAGAACAGCAAAACGATTGCGGGCCACCCATATGGCTGTTATACCCGACGAACGTTTACTGTCATTTTCACTTTGAGATTCAGCATCTTTGGGAATTTGACACAAATCATAAGTGCTATTTTCCAAGTTGTTGGTGCGTGTACAGACGAGGACAGCATTTAAAGCAGGGTTATAAGACATGCTGTGCACCGGTGATTTACCGCCACCGCGCAATTGCATAACAACGGTATCCTTGGTGGTGGTAAAGTCCAATTTGCGTAGAAAACGTTCTTTTACATAATAAAGAATGTTGCCGTGTACGGCATATGCAGGGCGTTCACGTTCCAACTTAAAAACAACCATACCTAAAAGGAATAAAATCTGGTTTAGTTCATTAAGATTTTAACTTAAAAATAATTAACTCACCTCCGTCATGACCAGCAGCAAACAAATTCAATGTGGGATGTGCGGTTAAAACCCAAAAACGCTCTCCATCACGGCGGAACGTGTACAAACACTGGCGTTTTGTCATGTCCCAAACACGGATACTACGATCTTCGCCATTGGAAATTATAAGATCTTGACGTGGATGAAAAAGAACACAGGAAACATTGTTATAATGACCACGGCATGTATCGACTTCCCAGGCTTTATATTCATTCATACGCCATAGCTTAACCAAACGATCATCGGCGCCCGAAACAATTAGAGGCAATGTTGGATGGAAACTGGCCCAGTTTACACCACGATCATGACCTTCCAATACATGCTTAACGACAGCATCTGCTTGTCCAAATAAATCAGCAGTACCTGGGTGACCCTTAAGGTGATCATCCAAACCGCCAGGACCGGGAGCGACATTTTTCTTACGAAGACCCGATATATCCCAAACACGTACTGTTTGATCTAATGAAGCCGAAACAATTTGATCTTCAGTTGGGTGGAACTGAGCACACATCACGTAGTGATTGTGACCCGTCAACACACAAATACAGTTACGCGATTGCCAATTCCAAATACGTATGGTCTGATCGTCAGAAGCACTAAGTATCCAAGGATATTCATGATGGAATGCCACCGTACGCACATAATCCAAATGAGCCAGCAACGTGAAGATGCAACGACGTTGTTTATAATTCCACACTTTGATTTTGTAATCATCACCACCGGAAACGAACAATGGCATTTGCTGATGGAATGCTACGCCACGTACTGGGCCATCGTGTTCGTCGAACTTCTCCAGCAGAGTGTGCATGCGATAATCCCACAATTGAATTACACCACTATGTAAACTTACGAGAATCCATGGTCGTTTTGGATGAAAAGATAAGCCCTTTACACGGGCCGATTTCGACTCAAAGTTGGTCAACATTTTTCAAGTAATTTACCTATTAACTTTTGCACAAATATAAAGTACTTTTTTCTCTATTGTGTTAACAACTTTTGTTCGTAAATATCGACGTGAACAAATTTTCTTTTTTTCTTAATTTTTCTGATACAAATCGTTCACACAAGAATATTCCACGTCATTTCATTTAATTCACAATTATTACAATGATGCCACCCAACGTAGTTGCCATATTTAATCGTTTAAGGGCCCTTCACACGGTCACACTTTACATACAACCCTACAAGAAATGAATGACCGAAACTAACACATACAAAATTATTTTACTAACACACTTGTAGATTTTTTTAGAGAATTCTATAAAAAAAATGTATAATTCCATCAACAATGACAGCCAAATGACCGGTAAAATGACCGACATTGTACCAAACGTGTGGTATAAGGTTGCATTTGCATACGCAAGAGTGAAACAACTATATTTTGATTAATATTTTATTAAAATTTATATTTCCATCAACAATGACAGTCAAATGACCGATCAAATGACTGTCACTGTGTTTCAGAGTTGTATTTTTCGTCGTTATAAATTCATTATTTCTGCGAAAGCCAAAGTTCAAGAAGCGAAAAATTAAAAAATTTACAAAGTCTATAAATTATTAAAAATAAAGAGAATTATTATAAACTGAATTTAAAAAAAGTGCAGGAAGTGGAGCTGAAGATAAACACTTTGGAGTTTAATCAATCTATGGTAACATGAATACTTACTTTTGATTTTTATATTTCGATATTTATATGTATTTCTTTACAGACAACTTATTTCCACAAATTAAAAGGAGAATCAGAGAATTTAAGATTCTGCGAGGTATGTAAAATGGTGAAATGATTGCTAATTTATGTATATGCTTACTATATTAATAAAATTAAAAAAAATAGATATCTTAAAATATTAATAAATTGTGTTTTATTATAAATTGGTATAGCCGTCAGTTTTGACGGATATATTCATCAAGTATGATTAGTCAACAATGACCGATTAATACATCATTTTTTATTTGTTAACTGTGATGGATATATCCATCAAGCATGATCAGTCAATCGTGACTAATATTTATATCATCCTTGATTACTAATCATCAAAAGAGTGAGCAGCTCAAATATATGTGTTAAAATCGATATAATTCATAAGTGCGAGTGTGATGAAAGATCACATGTACACAAAAGTTTCCATCAAGTTTTTCATATTGCCCTTAAGAACTTGATAGAAACTTTGTTCTACGCAATGATCGATATTTCCTTCAGTAGTGTCAGTCAACCCTACAAGAAATGAATGACCGAAACTAACACATACAAAATTATTTTACTAACACACTTGCAGATTTTTTTTAGAGAATTCTATAAAAAAAATTATAATTCCATCAACAATGACAGCCAAATGACTGGTAAAATGACCGACACTGTGCCAAACGTGTGGTATAAGGTTGCATTTGCATACGCAAGAGTGAAACAACTACATTTTGAATAATATTTTATTAAATTTTATATTACCATCAACAATGACAGTCAAATGACCGATCAAATGACTGTCACTGTGTTTCAGAGTTGTATTGTTCGTCGTTATAAATTCATTATTTCTGCGAAAGCCAAAGATCAAGAAGCGAAAAATTACAAAAATTTACAAAGTCTATAAATTATTAAAAATAAAGAGAATTATTATAAACTGAATTTAAAAAAAGTGCAGGAAGTGGAGTTGAAGATAAACACTTTGGAGTTTAATCAATCTATGGTAACATGAATACTTACTTTTGATTTTTATATTTCGATATTTATATGTATTTCTTTGCAGACTTACTTATTTCCACAAATTAAAAAGAGCATCAGAGGATTTAAGATTCTGCGAGGTATGTAAAATGGTGAAATGATTGTTAATTTATGTATATGCTTACTATATTAATAAAATTAAAAAAATTTATATCTTAAAATATTAATAAATTGTGTTTTATTATAAATTGATATAGCCGTCAGTTTTGACGGATATATTCATCAAGTATGATTAGTCAACAATGACCGATTAATACATCATTTTTTATTTGTTAACTGTGATGGATATATCCATCAAGCATGATCAGTCAATCGTGACTAATATTTATATCATCCTTGATTACTAAACATCAAAAGAGTGAGCAGCTCAAATATATGTGTTACAGTCGATATAATTCATAAGTGCGAGGGTGATGCAAGATCACATGGACAGGAAAGTTTCCATCAAGTTTTTCATATTGCCCTTAAGAACTTGATAGAAACTTTGTTCTACGCAATGATCGATATTTCCTTCAGTAGTGTCAGTCAAATGACCGGTCAAATGACTGTCACTGTTCTTGTAGGGAAATGACTGTCACTGTTCTTGTAGGGAAGTCTAATGAAAAAGTAAAATAAAATTCCATCCGTATGACAAAAAAGAGAATAAAAGTCGTATGATTTATATTTTTTGTGTTTACACGATTGGTATAAAACAATAACAAAGTAAGATGGAACAGCTGTTTCACTTTTTTTGTATGTGTTTACATAAAAATACATCCCTGATCTAATGCGACTTGCTTGTTTTTTGAATCATTTCAAAAAATGAAGAGAGCCATACGACTGTCAAATTTTTCATCCGTATTTTCTCTCAATGTGTGATGGTTTCATTACATATTGCGTTTAGACGATCCCATCCGTTCTCTTCTACACAAAATTTTGACAGATCATATTACTTGTGTGCTCGTGTGAAGGGGGCTTTACATCCAACTAATTGGCTTCAATTGAAAACGACTTCACATTTTGCAATATTTATGTGATTCCCTCGCAATTGTAATTTAATGCGATAGAAATTAGTATAAGTTCAGAGTATCCATAAACAATTCTGTAAAGCATGATGTAATAAGTAATGATTGCACATTACTTAGTGCATCCTGGCATGATGAAAAGTTCGACTTTTTGACTTCTATTATATTTCAATAATTTTGAAACCCTTAGCAGCATTCAAAAAACAATACGAAATAAAAATAATTTTTACACACCATATATATTAAGGGAAAATGAGATTTCTTACATTATTGATCTAGAATTTTGTATACAAAATGTATTAGGAAAATATGGGTAGGATTTTAAATGTCATATCGATGTAGCAGCAACAAAAATATTTCAATCGAACCCGATATACAGTGTCTCACATAAGTATTCGAGTTTAGGTGTACTTTTAAAGGAAACATAATTTAATAATATTTATTGTGTGTAAAATTAATAATTAAATTTGATATATTGTCTAGAGAGTCTTAAGGTTTAATATCACACTCCTTAAAATTTGGATAATTTACATTTACTTAAATAAATTTAACTTTTTTAAAAAAAAGTCCATAAAATTACTTCACAAAAGTATACGAATTTTTCCTGTATTTCATATTTGACCATATTTTACGAAACATAAAAATTAGAATCGAATGGTCTTTTTGCTTAAAATTGTTTCAAGAGGTTACTATCAATCGAAAGGATATATTTTTGCCCCATTTGGCCCACAATTTTGGGGCATTTGTACCATCTTTTCATATAATATCATTAAAATGACGATTTTTGACCATATTTGCCATTTTTTATCTCTTTTTCCAGAGATAAACCCAAAATTTAATATTGGGATTTAATAGATTCCTTGAGGTAGGTATCTAAAAATAATAATTTTTGTTATAAGGACCTGTATTTAAACATTCCAAGATATATTTTTGGTATCGTTTTTCTGTTTCTAATTGAATTATCTGGATCTTAAGAGCCTTTTCGTATCACTAGGATCGATATTTTCCGACAAAGTTGGCTATTATTATATTATTGTAGATATTAGCACTAATATATTTTAAATTTTCAAAGCATCGTAGTGGTATACAACTCCAAAACATGCCTTAACAAAACGTCATCCTATACAGTAGATTTCAGTTTTTACTCATAACATTCACGATTATGTTGCCCATTACAACAACGCTGTATGTCCAAAATTTT
The DNA here is from genome assembly GCF_015586225.1 of Lucilia sericata. Classification (NCBI taxonomy): domain Eukaryota; kingdom Metazoa; phylum Arthropoda; class Insecta; order Diptera; family Calliphoridae; genus Lucilia; species Lucilia sericata. Next base: position 75,407 of record NW_023995211.1, on the reverse strand, counting down.
GGGTTTATTTTGATCATAGTAGATAATATTTAAACAGATATCAATATTTTTGAGTTAGACCATAATGATATGGCGACATTCAGCCTAGAGGCCATTGGTTATAAAAAGAATGATTCCACTATATTGTATGGCGTTTCTTCGAGGCATGCTTTGGAATTGTACACTTCCACAATATATTGAAGACTTTAAATGTATAACAGCTGATATCTAAAACAATATATAGAAGACAAGTTTCCCCGAAAATTTTTGACCCTGGTATTATAAAAATGGACTTGAGATCCAATAAATTGAATTAGCGATAGAAGAATGATTCCAATAATATATATTGGAACGTTTAAATACAGATTCTTGTAACAAAAAATATTGTTTTTAGATACCCCAAGGGGTATATTAAATCCCAATAACAAATTTTGGTTTTATCTCTGGGAAAAAGGAGAAAAAATACAAATATTGTCAAAAATCGCCATTTTAATGATATTACATGAAAAGATGGCACAAATGCCCCAAAATTGTGGACCAAATGGGCCAAAAGTATATCCATTCGGTTGATAGTTACCCCTTAAAACAATTTTTAGCAAAAAAACATTCGATTCTAATTTTTGTGTTTCGTATAATATAGTCAAATATGAAATACAGGAAAAATTCGTATACTTTTGTGAGGTAATTTTATGGACTTTTTTTAAATAAAGCTAAATTAATTTAAGTAAATGTGAATTTTTAAAGTTTTAAAAAGTGTGATATCAAAGCTAAGGACTGTCTAGACAATTTAACAAATTAAGTTATGAATTTTGCATTCAAAATATATTATTAAATTTGGTTTCTTTTCATATTATACCTAAATTCGAATACTTATGAGAGACACTGTATATATCTTACATTCACAAATTTGGTTTGATAATAAAAAAATACCTATACATTTATCATTTTTGTTTGTTTAAATTTAAACACTTACATATATTAATAAAAAAACAAGGAGTAGTAATTAATAGTATTAAGTAATGGAAATATCCTTTAGGTAGAGTTTAATTTGTATAGTCTGCATTTGGTTTCGGTTAAGGCGGCCAAATAGGTAAAATCTTTTGTGTATATGGGGCAAGTATCATAAATTATATCTTGCGCTGGCAATGATTGTATGCACTGCTCACGATTAGCATCATATAATGATAATAATTTTGAATCTTGTATATACGACGCTACTAGTGTATTTGAATCCACGGTGATTTGGGAACAACGAGCCATCACGGGACTGTTGGTGGATGCGAAGAATGTAACTTGTATTTCATACACTGGAACGCTATTGATTTTATTAAGTTTTCCTAGTATATAACGCGCGCGAGGATAACGGGCACAACTCCTTGTTTGTACTAGTAGACTAAATTGGGCGGCATTAAAATCCATGGAAATAAAACGTCCTTCTATAGCTAGACGCGTTGAGCGTGTCACACCTCCCGTATGTTCATAAAACCACAAAGATGTAAGTTTGCACACCAGAAATCCACCACAAGGAAATAATTGACTGGATGGTATTGAAGCTACTTGTATCACGGGGCTAAAATCTCCTTCGGCTTGATGTTCGCTCAAAATTGTATCTGGCAAACGTGTGTCATACACATAAATGCTGCCTTGCTGAGAGCCAAGGTAGAGAAAGTGCTCACTATCTCTGCGCCCTAAAGAACAGGACCATAATGGTTTCTCCGCCGGCTTAAATGTTGCCGCCACTGAAAGAGTGCGCAAATCAAATAGTTTTACCTTTGACTCCATGCTTGCGGCCGCTAGTAACTGCTGGTCATCAGATAGACTTATATCTCTCACTAGCTTAAGGGAAGTATGTAGAAAATTAGTTGGTTTAAAGGAAATTGTATCGACAAATCTTAAACCATAGCCGGGAAATAGATTCTGGATGCTCTTTTGAGAAACTATTAAAGCGGTATGTTCCTTGGCATAAGTCAGAACACGACAACCAGGCTCTCTTGATATCTCAATATTACGTTCCATAAACAATTTATACATTAACGAAGCTTTTCGAGCTACAATTTTTGGAAAGTTAGAAGCGGAGCCGCCACCATTTCTCAGCAAAACATTGAGTGAATCATTGTCAGATTCTAATGCCTTTAGTTTTTGCGTTACCTGAGCATATGACATCTTTAAAGTTGCCAATTCCAATGTCAAACTTTGTGCTTTACTTTGTACTTCAGTCAGCTGTTCACGCATACGGTGCTCTTCACTGCGGTCTATGGCTCTTAAACGTTTTGCATATAAATAGCGTATGTCTTTGGCATGTGCCTTTGTTTTACATTGCGGGCACACCTTTTGTCCCGACTGACGAGAACTCTCCTGCAGCCAACGACGTATGCAGGAATCGCCAAACAAATGGCCACACTTAAGCGATGCAAGTCGATGTTCCCCCGACATTTCCCAATTATCCAAACAAATGGGACATGTTAAGCCATCGTCTTCATCGTCCAAATCATTTTCGTTTCTGGCTTTTACTTTGGGAGTGCAACTGATGGCACTCGCCTCTAACGATAAACGTTTTCGCTTTTTAGGTGGTGAAGGAGAGTCTAAATTTATTACTTCATTGTTGGAATTCATATTTACGTTGGCAACTGGTTGAATTTCAAGAGCATTTGAAGCAGCATCAACAACTGGCTGAGGATTTTCTTCTATGGAGGCTACAATTAAAATACGAAAATTATATAAATATGTTATTGCATATTAATTGTGTACGTTTCCATTCTACCTGCTTCGGATTGCACAGATCTCGATGACATGGAATCACTAGTTTGCTCTGAGAAATTAGTTTGTTCAGACGAACTGGACTGTTCGGAATGTGTTTGATCGGAGGATATGGTTGTCACCGTGCTAATCGAATCTTCTGATCTATTATCTAATAAAAATAAAAACTTTTTAATCTACTAATTTAAACAAGCTTAAGTTCCGACCTACAGTATGAATAAAAGTAAACTGTAATTTTTGTGCAAAAAATAGTACAAACATAAAAAATAGACATTTGGTAAAAAATATTGTCTTAATGGCATACATATAACTAAATGTATCCCTTTACTAGCAAGATTTGCAAAATGGTCGATATTGTCTCTACTTGTTCGTCTTTCAAGACTTTACCTGTTTCAAAAGTTATGGTAGATGAGTTGGAATTCATGATCTCATTAGCAGCATCGTCGTCTCCACCACCACCATCATCATCATCGTCATCATAGAATATATCATTATCACTTTCCATCGTACCTCCAGAGGCATTTATAGTCAGATTACTCCCGCTTACGCTAGCCCCTGTAAAAACACTTATATAATTATGATCCGAGTTACCCGACGTCGATTGTCCAGAATCACTGCTCCAATTTGAAATTTAAGATTGTATTTAAAACAACTCTACCTGGAGTTTGTGAGTCATTGTTTTTAGAAATTTATTTTAACAACTTGAAGATTCTGTTTGGTGTGGTTTATCTGCCTTACGGTGACATTGATACCTTCGAATCTGAACATTTTCAGCTTCTTTCCACTTACTCCAACGTGATTATTGTTGGTGATTTTAATTATAATTTATTTGACACCTCGAAGTCAGTAATTTTTCGTTCCCTATGTTCAGGTTTGGGGCTCAGTATAATACATAATTGCAAACCAACCCACTTTGATATCTCTCATCGCTCTACATCTCTAATTGATTATATGTTGATTACTGATAGTTTGGAATTGCGATATTCGGATCAATATCAATACCCTGCATTATCCCATCATGCTGTAATATGTGCCTGTTTTGGTTTTAATATAAGTCATGTAAATGAATATATTGAATACCTTAATTATAATGGAATTGATTGGGATGGTGTTATAAGGTTTTTGTCTGATTTTGATACATCTGTAATTTATGCTTCCAGTGATGTGGACTTAATATGCTCTAGTTTATGCTCTCTTTTTCAATCATTATTGCTTTTTGTGCCTGTAGTTAAAAAAAAAAATCAAATTTGATAATGATGTTTGGATGACGTCCAATAAAGTTGTTTTAGCAAAATCTTTAAGAGACTTGGCTTTTCTAGCATACAGGAAAAATAAAACTGCTCTGAATTGGAAGATATTTTGCAAACATCGCAATAAAGCAAAAAGAGTTATTCGTGTTGAAAAAAGGCGATATTTTTCGAAATTATTTAGTAATCTTGATGGACCGGGTATATGGAGAGTGCTTAGGAATGTTGGGTGTCTTGGTGATGATGATCAGTCTTCTAATTTGGATGTTAATGTTATTAATGATTATTTTGTAAACTATGGAGTAGATGATACAAGTTTTTCTATAGAGAATATTCAATTTCCGGATAGTGGGGTGTCATTTCGATGTGTTGATGAATCTGAAGTTTTAATTGCTTTAAATAAAGTGCGATCAAATTCTACTGGGACTGATGGCGTTTCTATTCGGTTCATTAAATTAATATTTCCTTATGTATCTGATTTATTGATTCACTTATTCAACTCCATTTTGTTGACTTCTAAGTTCCCAGCTGGTTGGAAGACGGCTCGTGTCGTTCCGATTCCCAAATCGAAAGTTATCACTGGACCTGAAGATCTTAGACCTATTTCTATACTTCCTGCACTTTCAAAAGTAATGGAACATCTTATTAAGGAACAAATTTTGAGTTTTACAACAATAGAATTCTATCACTCCCAATATGCTTTTCGTCAGGGTTACAATACCACTTCTCTCCTTCTTGATCTAACTGATTCTATCAGAGAAAATATTAATAATGACCATTTTAGCGTACTTGTTTCATTAGACTTGTCGAAGGCTTTTAATTCTATTAATTTTCGGAGGATGATTGACAAACTTAGACTTGAATTTGGATTTTCTATGACGGCTTGTAAACTTATTTTATCCTATCTTCAAGGTAGATCCCAGTATGTAAGACTTAATGGTGTTGATTCGGGTTTAGTTCGAGTTAAATCAGGTGTTCCTCAAGGTTCGGTCCTGGGACCTGTATTGTTTAATATGTACATTAATGATCTGCCTAGCCTCATTAATACGACTATATGCAAAACGTTTTTATATGCAGATGATGTTGCTTTACTGTTTAGCTGCAGTCGTGATTTTAGTGATGTTTTGTGTACTAATATAGATTATTGCCTTCGTTCTATCTCTAGCTGGTCTGTAAGAAACTATTTGTCTATTAACGCTTTGAAGACTAAGGCTATTGTCTTTAATCCAATGGATAGATTTAATGTTAACTTCGATGTTTTTATTGATGGTGTTAAAATTGAGTTTGTGGATCAACTTAAATTCCTAGGATTTATTTTGGATAGTAAACTTAATTTCAGTTCGCATATAGGTTATACTGTTTCAAAGGTTTTGCACACTTTACGGAAAATTTTTTCTATAAATATTCATTATCCTCTTCATATCAGATATAAACTGGCTTATTCTCTTCTTATGTCACAAGTCTTATATGGACTTGAAGTTGTGGCAGGAGCTAATGGCACTGGCTTATCTAGGATAAACCGCATTGTTAATACGATAGTTCGTTTTGTCTACAATGTTGAGCGGAGACATCATATTTCACAATATGTTGAACAATTTTTAAAATGCAGCTTTGAGAATTTTGTAAAACTTCGGTGTATTACTTTTTTTCATACTGTTATTAAAAATGGAAGACCGTTACCCTTGTTTAAAAGATTTACCTTTAGTAGATCAATTAGAAGACCGCAGATTTTAATACCTAGAATTACAAATTCATTTTACGAAAGATCATTTTTGATACGAACTGCTCGGTGTTGGAATTTTTTACCGGCTGAATTGCGTATTTTTTCACACTCTAATAATGTTTTCCGTCTTAAACTGTTAAATTTTTTCACAAATGTTGGATATGTATAATGCTTGTTATATCTTCTGCAAACTTATTAAATTATTATTGGTAAGTAAGATTAACTGTTATTTGTTTCTTGGAAATGTAACTATAATTTTCTTTAACCTTAACTTAACTTTCTGCTTTTTTTTTAACCTCAAATAATGCTTTTTTAACCTTAAAATAATACAAGCAAAAGAAGGTTTTTGTCGCTATTAATTTGGGCCATTATTCTTTTTCTTAAAATTACTGCTTTTATATACTTCTTCTTGTTGCTTTTTGACATTACGGTTGGGGAACCATTAAAATTTTGATAGAATCTGATTAAAATTTATTTATTTTTGTATTGTATATATATATATATATATATATATATATGTACATATATATAATTTTATTTTATTTTAATTATTTATGCTTAGGTGATAATTACTAAGTAATATGTTAGATTGGCCTTAAAGGCTTTGTATTACTTGAATGAATGAATAAATAAATAAATAAATAAAATTGCGTATTATCCGTAGAATAGTTCGGGGACGTATATCACTACTATCATTATCACTTCTTAGCCGACTCGCAGCATAATCATGGTCATTTTCTGTCTCTTCCGTTGACATATTTGTTGTAAGAGTTTTTCTTTAATACTTAATCACTTGTTTAAATGAAAAACAGCATTCTGTAAACAAAATTTTGAGTTTTATATAAATATAACAAACATTTGTAGACATTTGATTTGATTCTTTGACTCTGTTGTATTATTTTGAGAAAGAGGCAGTAGTGCTGTAACATTAAGAACTTGATTACTGATTACTAAATACTATTGGTACCAATTACCTCCAAGATACAAACGTTAAATAAAATGATGAAATACAAATCATTATTTTCAAAAATATAATGCAAATATATGTATATTAATGGAACATTTGTGTATTTATTTATGATCTGTCTAAAAATCTTTATTAATAATTTATTTATATAATATATGTTATATTTTTAATATACATAATTTCAACCCTGTGCCTCGTTTCTGTATTTTTCTCGAATCGAAAAAAAAAATAAAAATATGATGGTCTTCCACTTTTTAACAGGGTTATTCAGTTTATTTTCAAAATGTACGCGTTAAAATTTAACAACAAATATTTAAATTTCTTATGTTCGCCCTGTTTTATACAGGATGATCACAAATTTTCCGACAATTTTTCTCGATGTGAAAAATACAGAAACGGGGTACTGTATATAAGAAAAGTAAGCACAAGACCAAGGTATTTTAATTGTTTTCTTGATCAGTCCATAATTAACCAAAGCTCCCACATAAAGCCCTCTTTCGAAAGTCACCTAATCGTAAATAACTCATGAATTAATAATTATATCGAGTTAAAATTTGACTAGAATGTATTTTGTATATTCAATATGCAAATAAACTTGTAAATGTTTTTTATTATCTATATAATTATAATGAACAACCTATTATTCATTGGGTACATCCAGCTCTGACACCTCTTGGGGACTACCATTTTATACGCTGTAAATGTTGTTTTGATGAACCATAACTATTAAACAATGTAGTAGAAACGAGGAAATATGTATATTTACATTTCTTTAAATAACAAGTAAAATCTTTCATATAAATTAAAAATTATTTATTACATATTTCTAAAAGTTCCCATAAATTTCCCCAAAAAAGTACTTTTTTCGTACAATGTTACCCTTTAAAACTTTAAAAAGCTAAAATAACAAACTTGGGCAACACCGTGACTTTCATAAGTAACGCGAAAATTAAATTGCACTGATTTTTTTGCTAATTAATTTCTATTGAAATTAAAATAATTAAAAACTACCACAAAATTGTAGTATATTTAACTAAAAGTATTTATTAGCAAGTAAATCTAAAATTTAGAAACTGTAAAACCTTAAAAAACAGTAAATATTTAATTTGCAACAGACCGGCTGACGCCATTTACAATTTTTTAACAGATTAAAATAGAAAAGGCGTAACATGTCTGAGACACCAAGTACTCCTGAGAAACTTACTCCTGGTAAGCCACCAGTATATCGCCGTAGCAGTAGTGGCAGTCCAAGCCAAAACTTGCAGCTTCCAAGTCCAATTATAACCAAACGCACAAGAACTGCATCAACGTAAGTAAATCCCTATTAATATGATTGCACCACTATTCCTTTGCTTAACAAACTGCATCTAAACTAGATCTGCCCGTGCTATGGAAAATCCGGTTGTTAGTGGTATTGTCAAATCTTTCAGTCAATCTAAGGGTCATGGCTTTATAACTCCCAAAGCGGGTGGGGACGAAGTATTTTGTCACATATCAGAGTAAGTATACAAATTTACATACAATCATACATACATACATGCATATGCAAAGATATATGTAGATATGTATAAACATTAAAAAATTTGTAAATGATAAACAAATTGCGCCTCAAATTTGTGCATTAATTACCTTAACCATACATATAATTCATTTATCCCTAATTAATTTCCTCACTTATCTGCCTCTGCCTGTTCCGCCCTGCCTGTCCAGCATTGAAGGTGAATATGTCCCTATGGCGGGTGATGAAGTCAGTTATCGCTTATGTGCTATACCACCCAAATTGGAAAAATTCCAAGCTGTGCACGTTAAAATCGTTAATTTAACGCCCGAGGTCCATCACAAATGGGAAGAATAAATTTAAGCAACGTATGTATGTAATTGTTTGATACAAATCAAAACAACAAAAAAGTTGTGTTTTCTTTAAAGAATTCAAAACACTTATTACGAAAATAATGCCTGCCGTTAAAAATTCTAATGTTTAATTAACCAACAACAACAATAATGCCTCGTTTTATTCGCCAGTTGTAAAATATATAAAATTTTAAGAACAATAAAAATAAAGTTTCCTTTTTTTAGCATCTTTGTTATTATCACTATCTTTTGTGTAGTTTTTTTTCTAAGTTAAAATTTTAATCACATTAAATGAACAACGCATCGTAATTGTATTATTTTATTTTAAAATGACTGTTTTATAGAGTTTATTGTAAATATGAGAAGTACTTTGAAAATATAATTTTTAGTCCAGTTACATATAGTCACCTAAAACGCAAAAGGCCCTATCTAACATTTTTAAAAGTTTACAGGAGAAGCAAAAAACTATTAAAATCGAAAAGTTTGTTTCTATCAACGCGATTTATTTGTAGTAAATAAACAAATTGTTTAATAGTAAAACCTATAATTTGTTATCATAGTTGACAGTGGCGTATATAAAAATGGATACATTTTTTACCTTCAATATTCATACGTTTTAGTAGATAGGGTCTTTTGTTTTTTGTCAATATAATCGATAATGTTGGTCATAGGAGTCCAATTTTTTGTGTGGACATTTGTTTCGATGCAATACATAAGAATCAACAATAAAATCGATTTCGAATTTTTGGTTAGTTAGGGCCGTTTGCGTTTCAGGTGACGATATACATGTTTCAGAGTAGCATCTCAATGCTCACACCTAGAACATGACAAGGTTCAAATTTATTCTTCATTTACACTACGTATCATTTGAATATGGAATTTAATTTTATCAACTTCAATCTTGTAAACTTGATATTGAGAATTACAAAATTTTGGATTATTAAATTCCATATTCTTACTATTAATTTACTATTAAAGGAAATTGGTTTTTTCTCTTTACCTACAATAAATTACGGGTTTTTTTATGTATAAGGATGCTAGTGATTTTACTGAAATGAAATTACCAACGTATATGCAGTTAACAGATCCTTGAACAAATCTGTTTGGCAAATAGATAATCATGTTTCCATTGTTGTTTTTATATAAAAAACAATTACCTATTAAAATGAAGATATTGGTTAACACATTCTGAATTATAATAATAACAAACAATTTTCAATTCCACTTAAAAACTTGAGGGTGATTTGTTTCGACCCGGAAATTTTCTCTCTTTTTCTGGAATAACACCTTTTTCTTATTGAGCTTGTATACATACATATGTATGTATATCTTAGAGTTTTTGAAATAAACAATTTTCCGTAATTATTGACCCAACCCCGATTTTCTTTAATCGAATGCCATTTTTTATAAAAATACGATTTTTCCTAAAAATGTATTTCTTCTAAAAAATTCAGTTTTTAACTAAAAATTAAGTTTTGTTTTATTATAAATTCAGTTTTTCACTAAATTTTTTTTTATAAAAAATGTATTTTTTTTTTCTAAAAAAATTATTTTTTTCTAAAATTTTTTGTTTCTAAAAAATTAATTTTTCATTAAAATTTCTTTTTTATTCATTCACAATTTTTTTTTTCAAATTTGCGATTATTTTAATAGAAATGTAATTTTAATAATAATAATAATAATATGATTTAAAATTAAAAAAATCGATGTGTACAACACATTTATGTGTAGTTTCCAGATAACGTGTGAGTACTTTGAGTAAAAATTTTAAATGTATTTTGTTTTTGTAACAATAACAAAATACAAATAAAATTTTAACTCAAAGTGTTCGCATGCTATCTAGAAACAGCACATTAATTTTTCATAAAAAAATTGTTTTACTAAAAATTTCAAATTAACAAAACCTATTTTTTTTCATTGGACTCCCCTTAATATAAAATATGTGCACAGTTGCACATTTAAGTATTGAAAAAAGTACAGTTTTTCAAACAGGTGATTACAAATGTAAATTTTTTTTATTGTTGTTTTCATCACAAATCTGTGGTTTTTTCATTGCTGTCTTTAGAAAAAGAAAAACTATTTAGAACTTTTAAAAATAATCAATTACACTATTATTTTTTAAATATTTATCAAGTTTTTTATATAAATTATTTGTTGTGACGTACAAAAGAAGTAACTAACGCAGAAAAAAAACACAAATACATTGCTGCTTTATTAAAAAACAAGAAAACAGTAAAAACCCTCACCTCAAGTACCTGCTTTAGTAGCTGCACCAACAACCGCAACGTAAATGATTATTGAAGGAGTGACGTGTCGCTTTTGATTTCGTGCCGTTTTGAATTCATTAAGCGAGTTTCCATTTATTGCCAAAGTAATGGATGTTAGACGACGCAAGGAGTCCGATGGGGACAGGCAGAAGCTAGTGCCACCGACCGAGGCATACCATGAGGAACGTCATGAAAAAACAGATATACGCGGTGACAGGGGCAACATAGCAATTCTTCTTTTCCTGTATATTTTACAAGGCATACCGTTGGGTCTGATAGCGGCCATTCCAATGTTGCTGCAGAATCGGGGTGCCAGCTATAAGCAACAAGCTGAATTTTCATTTGCCTACTGGCCCTTCAGTCTTAAGCTGTTGTGGGCACCCATTGTGGACTCGCTTTATGTAAAGAGCTTTGGACGTAGAAAATCTTGGCTTGTGCCCTGTCAGTACTTGATTGGTTTGTTTATGCTATTATTGTCTTTTGTGGTGGATCGTTGGTTGGGAGGTAATGGCCTAGAACCGAATGTACCATTACTTACAACTCTTTTCTTTTTGCTCAATTTTTTGGCCGCCACGCAAGATATTGCTGTGGATGGCTGGGCTTTGACCATGCTTAAGAGATGTAATGTGGGCTATGCCTCTACTTGTAATAGTGTGGGACAAACGGCTGGTTATTTTTTGGGTTATGTGGCTTTTATAGCATTGGAATCGAAAGACTTCTGTAATACCTATTTGCGTACTGTTCCTCGTGATGAAGGTATGGTAACTCTACCAGAATTCTTGTGGTTTTGGGGAATATGTTTTCTAGTAGCCACCACGCTTGTGGCCATATTTAAAAAGGAAAATGATATAAAAGACGATCATGCGGAATCGAGATACAACGAGGAACATGAGCTGAATATTTATGAAAGTTATAAAATTCTTATTGACATGGTGCGCATGCGTCCCATACAAATACTGGCTGGCATTTTATTGACTGTGAAAGTAACTTTTGCTGCCTGCGATGCAGTCACATCACTCAAACTAATAGATGCAGGGGTACCCAAAGAGAAGCTGGCTTTGTTGGTGGTACCCATAATTCCCTTACAAATTATATTGCCTCTAGTGGTGAGTCGTTATACAAACGGCCCGCGTCCCATGGAAGTTTATGTCAAAGCCATTCCTTACCGTATCTTTTTCGCGTCATTGGCGGCTGTTATTGCCTATTTAACACCCTATATTATAGCTGGTGGCGAAGTGCCAGTTTACTATTACGTCCTGCTTGTTGTCAATTACGGTATATATCAAATCTTCCTGTATTGTATGTTTGTAGCTGTGATGGCATTTTTCGCCAAGATATCAGACCCTGCCGTAGGAGGCACTTACATGACATTCTTGAATACACTTTCAAATCTTGGCGGTAACTGGGCAAACACTGTAATATTGTGGCTGGTTGATGTGCTAACTTGGAAGGCCTGTATCAGACCAGACGAAACTGTTGTCGAAGACAATATTTGTCTTACAAAAACACAAAAGGAGGTAAATTGAATAAAAATATATTTTGACGTTATGAAATCTATACAATTTTTTTTTTGTATTTCTATAGGAATGTACCGCTGCTGGTGCCGAGTGTAGAATAGTATTTGATGGCTTTTATATTGAATCAATAGTGTGTTTGGTTTATGGTGTTATCTGGTTGATTTGCGTACGTAAATGGATAAATTACTTGCAGAATTTACCCACTAGAGATTGGCTGGTGGTAAGCCCTAAAAATTCCCCTGCTGCCAAGTCAAGGTAGCAATTCATTGTATGACATCAAGAGGCTACCAACTGAATGTTAGAAATGTTAAATAATTAGTTAATTATTCCATAGTATCCTATTGACTACAACACAAATTTTAGTTCATTTGTTTTTTTAAATTACGTTTTTGCTTTGGAAACGTACCTGTATAGTACGAATATTTAAAACATGCCAATCCTGATGCCACAGGACATATTATATCAGTCAGTATATATAAACATCCTAAGGTGTGTTTGTATATAATTAATATAAGCTTGACCTTCTTTTCCATAGTAATTACATTATTTAGGTTATCGTCTTATTTATTAGTTATTTTTAATATAAATTATGAAAATTGTATGTAATCAGGTTCCGAATAAAATAAAGAAAATAAATAGACATTGATTTGTTTTCAGCCTAGAATATGTGGAAGATGTTATTTTATTCACAAGGCCTTTTGCAATGTACTGGCATTGCATTTTGGGTACGATATAAAGTTTTTATACAATAAAAAATGTTTTTCTTATTATTTTTGTTTTAATAATTTTGGAATTTTATAAGAATTCGTATATAAAAATATTCTGATGAAGTATAGTATGTGCTGTCTAGTAATACTTCCATGAATCGGCGGACTCTTGATTTTGTTTTTGCTTACTTTTACGTTCAATTAAACCGGCTAAATGTTCCGATCGCATAGATAGCGAATCGATTTTCTCCACCAACTGTTGGTAAGGACTCAAAGGTTGGGTGCCCATAACAACATGACCCAATTTGGAATCAATCTTGGCATTAAGACGAGCATTGCGGATTAGATTGACGATCCAGCATTCGGCTTCGGCGGGATTCATGTTCAATTTGTCAGCCAACATGCTGATGGTGATGCACTGGTGAATACGACAGAAAGTTTCGAAAATCATGAGACGAGCATCTTCAACAAATTCGTTCAGACAAGCCACAATAAAGAAGTCATTGAGAATGACTGTTTGACATTCGTGGAGTTTTAAACGCGCACCCTCGAAATCGAAGTTCACATACAAACATTCAAGGAATTCAGTAATGGGATCACGGTAAGTGTAGGACTCCTGTTGGATGACCTTAATAAGTTCCTTGAGAGCATTGCGACGAGTGCGATTGATGATGACAGCGACGGCCAAGTAACGCATAATGTGAGGACACATAGTTTGAATGGCATTCAAGTAAGAGGGTTTGTTCAAGAAAGTCTCAATGATTAAATCGCGTCCTTTGGGGTGATTGAAGAACACTAATACAGACCAGTGGATGAGCCATGTACGTTGTTGCAAGGCCTGCACGGTGGAGAAGTTGGCATTGTCGATGTAATCACGCAAGCGTGTCAAATCTTCTAAAGCTGTATTCCAGTTCAAGGTTAAGATCTCAGCAGCCAATTTTCCCCACAAGACATTCAAGTAGTTCTACAAAATAATAAATAGTTAATGAAATAATTTAGCACTGTACAAACTCGTTCTTTACCTTATCATTGGGAGACATAACAATCAAGCAGAAATACAAATAGGAGGTGGATTCCTGGTAATTACCGCACTCATACAAGTACTTGGCCAATTTGTAAGCACTCTCCAAATGTTCCACCTTAAAGTTATAGTCCTTTTGCAAAGCATTGACGAAAGTTTTGGAATCTTTCATGCTTTCACCATTTTTCAATATGTCTGTGGCTTTCATAATGGGAGCTACTTCATTTTGCAACTGTTTCAAGGTGGCCAAGACTTCAGCCTTACGTTGCACCAACTCCTCGGGCATTTCTTGGCTTAAGCCCAAACGCTTGCGGGTATCCATGGTGTAATCAATCATGTTGGTTTTGTTAACTGTCTCCAAAATATACTCCAACAACTCTTTTTGATCGTAAATCTAAAAATAAAATCATCTTTTATTAGTCATTTCGCTCCGTTATTGTTCCTCAGCACAGTTTGTGTCAAAACAAAATGCTGCTTGTCTCGACGTCCGTCGATGCCCGAAAACTAACCTCTTTGCCACACAAGAATTCCAAAAGGGGGAAAGTCAAATGCCTGTCCAAAAACTGGCAATTAGTTCTAGTTAAATCGAATTGCGCCATATCGTATGTATCTTTGCACTACTTTTAAATCAATTTATTATGCTTTTGAAATAATTATTTTAATAAAAATAACGTGCTGGCACGAATTTACACAAAAATTCACAAACGTCGCTAAATTAGCGAACAGAGAAAAAGACAGTATATCGGAGCCCTGCGCCGATAAATATTAACGGCGGCGGCTGACACTACAAAATGTCGGTGGCGGCTTAAAACCGCTGTAAGCCAGCTATGTTTTCAACTACGTTTAGTTTTTAAATTTTAAACGATTTTAAATAAAAACGGAGTCCGCGAGATTAAAAAATGGGATTTTGTAGGCAAATATTTTAAAATCGGGATTGTCTACCAGAGTATGAAATTTTTGTATTCCTGAATACTATTTTATATATTTCTCTCGTTATACAACATATTTTCACGAGATTTATTTTTAAACTCACGAGAATTATTTTTATTTCAACTTTTTATACCCTTCACCTTGGTGAGAATTCATTCGACTACAACGAAAGCTTTAATAGTTGTGAATGATGAAATTAAAACTCAGTTAAAGAACAAAACAAGTAAGAAAGTATAGTAGGGCATGAGCGACCATATTATACCCTACACCATTTATGAATATTAAATGTGATTTATTTCTCATAGTAAAGCAATTATCTTCAATATTACCTTGTTCCGATACATTTAAGCAATTTATGGGTGAAAAACTAATTTTCTGAAAGAGGCTTTATAGGGGGGGCTAAGGGCAAATATGGACCAAGCCCGATAAAGTTTTGTGAATATATTTATATAATATTTATTTGTGCTGAATTTCATAGCGATATTTGTGTTTATAAGTTAATTTTGGACATTGAAGTAATTTTCGGAAGTGGACTTTGTATGGGAACTAGGGTCAAATGACGCCCGATCTTTATGAAATTTGACAAGGTCATCAAAGATTGTATAAAACTTAGTTGTGCAGCTTTTCAGAAACCCTTTTCGGGGGGTTCTGTGTAGGGTATAAAAAGTACCAAAAAATTCCACATTCTTAATTATTCTGTCTAGATTTTTGAACACATCAGATTTGGCGCGAACAAATTCTAGCAGCGTAAACACGGATATATCTGAGAGCTTGAATGTTGAGCAAAGCTTTACACCGACCAAATTTCAATGAGCAACTTTATAATTAGATAAAAGAAAACTTGCTTAACAAATTAATTTAATATTGTAAAATTCCATAAATTCAGCGAAAGTTTTCTGTAAGTTATACAATATATGGCGAAATTTTCAAGTCGTATTAAGCTGAAAAATTTTCGGCGGCTGCGGTTTTGACGTTTTGTTCGGCGGCTAGGATTAGTCGTCTTTAAGACGAATCGGCGCGGGTCTCTGCAGTATAATAGAGTTGAGAAACTATTGAGTATTTGGTTACTTAATACGCTATCTACTTATGGGCGAGTACTCGATGTCAAAAATGCTAAGTAAAAAATGTACAATAAAATGTAGTTTATTGAATGTTTAGTAATTAAATATTGTGTTTATTGGGGTATTTATTGTTAAAAGTTTTAAACAGAAAGTTAGATGAATTTATCCTTAAATATATAATAATAATAATTTGATTGATTTTAGCGATTTTAATATATTTCAATGTGGAAAAGTTAACAGCATTGATTATTGCCAATCAAATATTAGTGTTAATAATTTAGCGATTTTTTATAAATTTATAATGATTTTTTAGAATATTCATCAGTTTTCGAAATTACTGCCCTATAAGAAATGAATGACCGAAACTAACACATACAAAATGATTTTACTAACACACACGCAACATTTTTTTATAGAATTGTCGAAAAAAAAAATTTTAATGGATGATTCCATCAACAATGACAGTCAAATGACCGGTAAAATGACCGTTACTGGACCCAATGTGTGGTATAGGGTTGAATTTGCATATGAAAGAATGAAACAACTACATTTTGATTAAAATGTATTAAAATTTATATTTTGATCAACAATGACAGCCAAATGACCGATCAAATGACTGTCACTGTGTTACAGAGTTGTATTTTTCGTCGTTACAAATTAATTGTTTCTGCGAAAGCTAAAGATCAAGAAGCAAAAAAATAAAAAAATTACAAAGTCTTTAAATTATTAAAAATAAAGAGAATTATTATAAACTAAATTTTAAAAAAGTTCAGGAAGTGGATCAGAAGATAAACAATTCGGAGTTTAATTAATCAATGGTAACATAAATATGTACTTATGATTTTTATATTTCGATATTTATGAATACTTATGTATTTCTTTACAGACAACTTATTTCTACAAATTAATAGGAGCATCAGAGGACTTAAGATTCTGCGAAATATGTAAAATGGTGAAGAGACTGGTAATTTATGTATATGATTACTATATTAATAAAATTAACAAAATATATATATTAAAATATCAATAAATTGTGTTTTATTATAAATTGGTATAGCCGTCAGATTTGACGGATATATTCATCAAGTGTGATTAGTCAACAATGACCGATTAATGCATCATTTTTTTATTTGTTAATTGTGATGGATATATCCATCAAGCATGATTAGTCAATCATGTCTAATATTTATATCATCCATGATTAGTAAACAACAAAAGAGTGAGCAGCTCAAATATATGTTTTAAAGTCGATAGAATTCATAAGCGCGAGGGTGATGCAACATCACATGTACACAAATGTTTCCATCACTTTTTACATATTGCCCTTAAGAAAGTGATGGGAGCTTTGTTCTACGCAATGATGGGTATATTCTCAGTAGTGACAGTCAATTGACCGGTCAAATGACTGTCACTGTTCTTATAGGGTGAATTATTGTGCTAGGGTGGCTCTGTTATTATGGACAAAAAATAAGGGACTGATTATTTCTCCGAAAATGAAAACTTGGTTCATTCTATGATATTGTTTCTCCTTTGGATCAAGTAATAAAAAAATAATAAAAACCATAACACTTAACTTCAGTTTCAAACAAATAGCATTGATCCCAGAATAGAATAAATATCGTCCACCTCACAACATTACTAAACGAAGTTGAACCAAAATAGTTTTGGTACTAACCAGCCATGGAAAATTTAAATTCTAATTTATAACTAAAATAGTATTTTCTAAGTTTAAAGGTAATAAACTAATTCCGCTAGACTATAAACTAGAATGTAGGCTATACTATAGACTAGGCTATTAACTGGACTATAGACTAGACAATAGACTAGATTATATACCATGTACTAGACTTTAAACTGAAATATAGACTAGATTATAGTCTATAGGTTTGTCTATAGACTAGACTATAAACTAAACTATAGTCTAAACTATAGACTAGACTATATACAAGACTATAGACTAAACTATAGACCAGATTATATACTATGTACTAAACTATATACTAGAGTATAAACTGGACTATATGCTAGATTATTGACTTTACTGCAGGCTTGTCTATAGACTGGACTATGGACTAGACAATAGACTAGACTATAGACTAGACTATATACTAGACTATAGACTATACTACAGGCTTGTCTATAGACTGGATTATGGACTATACAATAGACTAGCCTATATACTAGACTATGAACTAGACTATAGAATAGTCTATAGAGTAGACTATAAACTAGACTATAGACTGGTCTATAGACTAAAAAATAGACTAGACTAAAGACTAGTCTATAGGCTATACTATATACTAGATAATAGACTACTCTATAGCCTACAGACTGGTCTATTGACTACTTTTCAAAAGTTTATAAATTAGAAAAAGTAAATGGCGTTGGGGTACAGCGTTAGCAAAAAGTACTAAAGTACTGAATTTTCCATGCCTGGTACTCATTTAATTTAATTTTTAATTTAATAATTATTAACATTTTAAAATGTTTTTCCAAAATTCGAACTTAAAAAACTTGTTAGGTTAGGTTAAAAAACTTGTTAGGAAAAAATGTTTTTAAAATAAACAAATTTTTAATATAATATATATTTATTTTTATTTATAACAAAATACATGTTTAATTGTTCTTACAGGGAAATATGTATGTGTGTGTGTGTTAAATTGTCTATTACTAAACCTTAAGTAATAAAAACTAAATTATATTAAATTGTTTTTATTTCATTTTTTTCTTTCTTTTTTTTTTTTATTTCTTCCACTACAGAGTTGAGAATAGCTCAAGTTAAATATAACCTAACAAATGTATTAACTAATTACCTATAGTTTAAGATTTGCTATAACAGTTTTATGAAAAATTAATAAAATAAAAATAAAAAGTATTTAAATAAAAGAAATTGTTACCTTAACGATTGCTTTTATATATATTACAAAACTTGTTCAGCTGAAGCTGATCTATGTATGTATGTATACAAATGTTAATAAAAGACTTGCGATTTTCTTTCTTTCTTTCTTTTTTTGTTGTAGTTTACAGTAGAAGGAGGAACGTAATGTGTTAAAAGTTTGTTTATCTTTGGATTAAGGATGTATACAAACAACATTAAGTATGAGTTTATTTATACTATAAATTTAACGTTCCCTTAAGAGGCAAGCCTATTTACAAATATGTATGTATGTATGTATGTTTGTAGGGTTTGTAAGTTATGTATTGAATATTTATTTGTTATTCAAAGATTTTGTTAAAGTTATTTTATGTTTTGTTTTGTTTTTGTTTTTCTTCTTCTTAAATTAGCTACTTATAAATGTTGGTTATTGGTTCTTAAATTCATTATATCTTAAAATTTGGTTTATTTTTATTATTATTATTATAATTATTATTTATGTATTTTTTTTGTAAATATGTATGATGTTCTTTTTTTATCATTTTGATTTTATTTAATTACAAGTGTCATTAGAATTTGTTGTTGTTGTTTTTTTTTTTTAAATTTTGCATTTGTCTTGGGAGTTAAGGCATCTTTTTCAAAGGCATCTGATCTGTATTATATATTTCAAGTATAATTAAATGATTTTATACAAATATCCAACCACTGTTATGGTTATTTAAAACAAAATTGTTAAACGGGAATCTTGCGGATATGTTTATGTACGTTTGTGCTTAAATAAATTTAATTTATTTTTACAGTGGTTCAGTTTTTATACAAAATGTAATGAATGCTGTGTGTGGGTTTTAAACTTAAAACTTCAAAGGGTTTCAATTTAAAGTTTTAACAAAGATTTATACTATTTTATTTTATATTTTTTTACAGAGCCAATGTAATGAAAATTTAAAAATAAAATGAAAATTTAACTTTTGAACTTGTTTTTTTTTTTTTGGAAACAATAACTAATTAACCAAAAGAAAAAAATTGTTTTTAGAAAAATAATTTTTTTTGTAATGCTTGGCATACACAGTACAACATTGTTTATATTTTATTATAAATTAAATATTTTTATTTTATTATTTTAGTATTTTGTTAACGAAACATTAACGATGCCAGAGATAAAGTGTGTTTTTAAATAAAAATGCACATTGTTCGTAGAAAATTACGAAACAAAATTCAAATTTATAAAATACTTAAAAGCTAAAAAACTAATACTAAAGAAAAATAATAAACAAAAAAATTGTCAAAAATAATTAATGATGCAGGTGTGTGTTTGGGAAATATTTCCTTTTCATTCTTTTTTCTTTTTTTTGGTGTAATGAGGCATTATATATGTTATAATTATGGTAAAATCAACGCTGTTTCTTTTGGATGGTAGTGAATAACTTATGGTTAATACAAATTACCCAAATCCTATATATATATTTTAAAATATAATTCTATATATAATTTAAAATACACAGGTTTGCTTAATAATTACAATTTTGTTCTAATGAAATTTTGCTAACTAAATATCAAGTTCAAGTTAAAAAAATACATTTTTCTTTTCTTTTATTTTCCATTGACAACCAAGTATTAGGATGTAATTAAAAAGTTCCAAACCGTAGTTCTTAAATAAATAAACTACATCATGTCATGTAAATTGGTAACTTAAAAAAAAACTTGTTTAATAGGATATGTTACTGAATGGGGGTTTGGTTTTAAAATAGAAAATTAAACAAATCTTTAAATAAACTTATTCAATTCAAAGTATATATTTTGAAATTTCTATAACTTAATAAAAAATAAGAAATGTGTGTTGCATTCATTCAAATTGTATTTTAAAACTTTTAAGTTTAATTGGTCCAGTGATTAAGAAAGTGGTATTCGTCTAACAATCTTTTTAAAAGCATATATTTTAAAAAATAGTACCTTTTAAAAAAGTACCATTTTCAAAGACGTAGCTTTTTTAACTAGTATTTCCTCAAAAGCACTTTATAGAAATAGTACTATTCTCAATAATTAAGTACTTTGTGCATTACAATGTAAACTTCAAAATATTTTCAAAGTGAATAGTTTATGACATCTTGCAGCACATTTTTATAATGGGTCAGAAATATTTTATTCTATAGCGATACAAAATAACAACACCCTATTTTAATAACCTGATATTTGCTTTTCAGCGTCATAGTTTTAAAAACTCTAACCGATTGGTTGCTGGCTATTTTAATTCTTCATCACAAGTATCGTATATTCTGCTCGCTTAAAATCACTGGCGCACATTTCGTCTCTACTTGGTCTTGGTTATAAAAAAAAATTATGATATTTATTGCATGTTTGGTTTTTTTAAAATATAAATTATTTCTCTTTTTTTTTTAATGCACACTTGTTAAAAGAACTTGAACATATCTACTAGTTGCCAAAACAATAATATAAAAGAAAATAAAAATAATAATAACAAATTTAATTAACAATTATGGGAAAACAAACCATCAGTTAGTTAGTTGAAAAAAATAATAATAAAAAAAACTAATTAAAAATACACATTCAGCAGAGAACCGTCAGTTGTAAGAGAAATTTAAATTGAAACTACAAACAGCCAAATGTAAGTAGGACTGTCCGGATACTTTATGAAATATATATTATACAGCAATCATTCAAAAACATAACGGGCCCTTTGGGCACGAGCTAAACGACTGGGTTGTTTACGACATGCTACTGAAACCTCCTTGGTTGTTGCTGTTACTTGTGGCATGGGCGGCGTTGTTATTTGCTGTTTTCTTGTTGAAGTTTTATTTTTATTAGATTTAATTTCCTCACTATTATCATCCAGTGTTCGATTATAGACTCTTCGATCAAAGTTGAAATATTTTAAAGACATTTGGGTACTGTGCAGTATCGTACAGAACATACGCCAACTACTCTTGGTTTTCAAAGCCAAACGTTTGCGTTCCTGTTCATCGAAACCAGAAAACTCTTCAGGCATCCATACATCGGGTACACACTCTTTATTGATAATTGCACTTCGGGTTTTACGTTGGGTTGATGATCTTGGAGGAGATCTATTTTTGTTATTGGCTAGTAAGGGTTTAGTGATTTTGTTAAGACTTGTTTCTCTGCGCATTGAACGCCGCGTTACTGGCGGTGGCGCACTTGTGACATTTTGTTTAGTTTGTCTGCTACGTGTCACACTTGTTCGGCCGATAATTTGTCTGACGTTGTCGAAAATAATAAATTTACTTACGTCTAGTAGCCAACTTGTTATGGGTGGCATATTTTCATCGAAGCCTTGGAAATCACCCAAATCCGGTAGACTTTCAGGAGGACAGCTATTTATAGCAATTAGGGGCATCTCAGCTATATGTTCATCACGTATCTCTGCCAAAGAAACTTCATCAGTTTCCATTGCTGTTAAGCTATTTTCATCAGAGGATTTGCTTTGGCCTAAACCACTTGTAACATCACCTTCTGATTGCAAACTTTGTTGTCTTAAGTCAACTACTTCGAGATCTTCAAGTATGTGCTTCTCCTCTTTCTCCTCTTCAGCTCTAGAACAGGTTTCGATAGCGACCTCTTCCTCCTGTTTCTCTTCCTTAATGTGGGATTCCGTTATATCCGTTCTTGAGTTACGAATGTCGTCTGTATTATAAAGATCACTTTCGTAACTTTCAGTTGCTATCGGTAGCAACGCCTTTTGTTTAAAGGTTACATCGAACCAAGGATGTTGTAGTATTTGATGAAGTGTTAAACGTTTTTTTACATCTTTTTCCATACAGCCTTGTAATAAATGTTTTAATTCTTCCGAGGCCTGTTGCCAACGCTCAGACTCAGTGTACATGGCCTCATTTAGAATACGTTGCTTTAGCATTTCGTAGCTTACCTGGCGATCCCCTCGGCCCTGCCGAAAGGGAGAATGACCCATATACATGGTAAACAAAGTAGCACCTAAACACCAAATATCCAAAGACTCTGTATAAGTGGCATAATCGGGGTTTTGTAGCATTTCTGGCGGAGCATAATCAATTGTAAAGCGAGGCTTATCATGCCAGCTCTTAACATTGCCATGATAACTAAAAGCATAAAATAATTGAAATATAAAAGTAACTTAGAATATTATGAAGCTTTTACCATGCTGCTCCAAAATCAACCAGTTTTATCATATCGTCTACGGTAAGTATAATGTTTTCTGGTTTAACATCTCCATGTATGAATTTCTTCTCATGAATATGGTGTACAGCTTGCACCAATTTATTAAATATGTCACTGCACAACAGCTCATCAATTCCACATTCGGATTGCATTATTTGATCAGAAAGTTCACAACCTTCTACGAATTCCTGAATAATCCAAATGTCTGAATCTTTGCGATAAACAGCATAGAATTGTGCAATTGAGGGGTGTTCATCTTGAGCGCAAGCAATTAGCGCATCAACTTCAGCCGGGCGATAATTAGTTTCGGGTATAACTTTGATAGCAAAAATTCTGTCATCCATTTCATCCACGCCCAAATAACAATTACCAAATGCACCATTACCGCATAATTGTTTCAGTTGTATATTATCAGGAGCAGGAGTTGGTGACTGTGTTAAAAAGAGCTGTAAATAACCATTTGTTTGCATAATAGTTTTAATAAAACTTACCAAAATTGGTTCACTACAATATTCCTCATAGAACTCGGGAATTCCTTCTCTTTCCAAAAGCTTTTTACGATGTTGTGGTGCCACATAAGAATAACCACGAAATAGTCTATGAGTATTTACAGGCACTGGAGCCGGCGAATCTATAACTGGCTGTTTAGTGAATTCTTCACTAAAGTTTTGAGTATCGTCTTCGCTGTCCAATGTCGGCTTAAATGGTGCTTTTCGGCGTTTACTTTTCAACTCATTCCAATTAATGCCGCGGAAAAACGGATGATTTTTGATTTCTGCTGCATTGCGGCTGTTGCCACCTAAACGTTTTTTCGGATCTTTATGCAACATTTTCAATATAAAATCTTTAACGTTTTCCCCTAGTGTGGGAGGCAGAACAGGATCTACTTTTTGTATACGACGCGATATGTCGCTCTGAGAATTCTGCTGCTCCACAACAGTAAATGGCGAAGCACCCGTTAAAAGTTCATATGTTAGTACACCCACCGACCACCAGTCTACCGCTAAATCATGACCATTTGGCCCAGCTCTAATAATCTCGGGGGCCATATACTCAAGAGTACCACAAAAACTATGGGCTCGATGATCCGAGTCAGGTGCAAAGATTTTCGAAAGACCAAAATCGGCCAGAACAATATGGCCTTGACCATCCAGTAGTATATTTTCTAATTTTATATCGCGATAGATAATGCCAAGTTTATGTAAATGTTCAAGTGCTAACACGACCTCTGCGATATAAACACGAACAGTGGATTCAGAAAAATGCTCTGCTTTATATAGATGTGTAAAGAGCTCACCACCACTAACATAATCTGTAAGTTGAGTTATTTCATTAGTTTACAAGTTTATTGGGAATTGTGAATGAAAAGTAGAGTTCACTTACCTAAAACTAAATATAGCTTTGAATCCGTTTGAAATGCATAATGTAATCCAACAAGAAATGGACTTTGCTGTATAGCCTCAAGTACCTAGGAAACAAAAGATTGTAAAAATTAATCTCGGTTTTTAGGTGTTTCAATCTATCTAGATTTAATTCCAAGCTAGATTTTTAGCGCTATTTGTTTTATAACCTTAACTCACCTGTCTTTCTGTGGTTGTATGTTCGGCAGTCTTTTTCTTTTGAACTACGGTGTCTTTTTTCAAAACTTTCATAGCATATAATTGGTCATTATCATCACCACCATTCTTACGTACAAGAAAAACTTTACCATAAGCTGTAAATTTATGCCATTATGTAAAAAAATTTTCTCATCATTTACTTGCTGGTTACTTACCTCCTGTGCCCAAAACTCGTATAAGTTCGAAATGCGATAAGTTAACTTTTTCGTCATCACCCACAATGCCTAGTTGTTAATTAATTAAAATTTAAAGAAAAATAATTGCAAAATTTCCCAGAAAACTTAATTATTTTTTGTAATACACTTACAACTTGTATGAACTTGTGTGACATCTTCTATTTCACGCTGTAAACGTTCGAGATCGGCATTGGGATTACTATTTGACTCATTATCAGTAGTTGTGTCCTTTTGTTTAACTTCCTTATTGCTGCTAGTAGTATGGTTGTTGTTATTATTGTTATATGTTTGTAACTTTGAGCTGGATGCCTGTTGTTCGTGGAAATTTTGTATAGAATGATTGCTATTGCTGCTGCTACCACTGACTACATATGTCGGTACACATTTTATGGAGCTACTGGCTCTACCGTTTTTAATTTTTGCCTTTGTTTTGCTAACTAAAGAAGTAGCTGCCTTAGCTTCCTCTTCGCTATCGCTGTCAGGAACTTCAACAATTTCATTCATATCAACTGTGGTTGTATTCTTTACTAAATCATTTGCATGATGATTCTTTTCCATAGATATTCCATAGTTATTATTGTTGTTATTATTATGGGAGTAGTCATTGTAATTTGTAGCATTTAGACACAATTTGGGATTTATACCAGCAACATTCTTTAGTTTTGCTTCTTTGTTTATGTTGCTTGTTGTATTATTGTTATTGTTGCTTTTAATAGGATTACTTTTTTTCGAGCAAAGATTCTGTGTGTGATATGTTGTTGTCGTCGCCGTTTTATTAACTGTACCATTGCTGTTAACTTCAGGAACGTTACGACCCTTTTTAGTCATACCAAGACCACCATATGACGCTGTTGATGAGGATGTATTTTTCTTTTTGTTGCCAGTCATATTTGAATGCGTCACTTGAGATTTATACTTTTTATCACTGCCATATAAAGCTTCATTGGACAATTGTCTTGGACGTTTTCCTGTGCCTCCGCTATTCGCATTATAGTTATAACAATCTTCTGGTACATCTTCATAATAACCACTTTCGTGTTCCATTTGGCGGCGGGTGGACATTTTTCCGTAAGTTCCGCCGCCAACGTTACTGGCTAAAGCAGAATTTTTATTTTTGTTTTGATACCGATTCATTGCATTCAGCAAATTAGACACTTAGTAAAGTTAGAATTTGCGTTTTCTTCCAATTACCCTCTTAGAACAAGGTAAGTCAAAATATTTGTTTTAAAAGTAAAGAATTTTAACGTAATTTTCTACGTTTTTAAATTGGAAATTGTTTGATACTTGGTGACCAAGTTGTGGAGAATGAATCTGGAATTATTTAAAATGTTTTACAAAGATGATAAAAGTTGTTGGGAAGAAACTAAATAAAATAAAAATATAATTTTGTAAACAAAATAATATTCATGTGGATTTTAAAGAAATAAGTTTTAGAATATCAAGAGAAAAGGATGGAATTACGTCTGTTTGTGAAACCATGGCTTTGGAAGAAAACGCGTTTTGTAATATTGTCAATAGGAAAATCGCCTACAGTGTCATATTCACCACCTGTTTACTGCATCCCATCGTAGATAACATCACTACATTCTAATACTGCGATGAGGTTATGCTACATTTTTATAGATTCCTTTGTGACCCTCCCCCCACATATTTTCTAATCAGCATGTGAAAACTATCCTCATAATACCCCCCACAAACTACTACACTGAACCTTTGGACTCATTTAGAAGAAACAGCAGAACATCACGGTCATAACTTCCAAAGCCGAATTACATGTACATAGTATATACTGGTTTAACCTCCCCGCCAAAATCTGACATTACTAATATGTATTTAAGGGAAAATTCTCAATCTTTATTAATTTTTGCTTTACACTGAATCAGCCAATAACTCATTCTTTCAACTAATAAATGAAATTTATAATAATGATACGAAAGTTGAAAAAGTGAAAGTTTTTATATACACATCTTTTAGTTCTCGTAAGTATAAGCAAAATAAACATGAAACGATGATGTTGTACTTTAAAGAAATAAGCATTTCCAAAAAAAAATCATAAAAAAGTTGTAACCAAGTGTGGAATTAATATAATAAAGGCACGTACACACATATACATGGAAAATTTGTTCTAAATAAAAACAAAGAACTTGAGGGAGTTTTACCAGCAATAATTTTCAAAACTTACCTTTTTGTTAAAAGGATTTATTTTAGGATCTGTTAACTATATGTATATTTTCTTGGTGTTCAGTTCACCAACACCAGAAAACATTTGCAATGAAATTTTTTTATCTTATTTATATACACCACACCACATAAAGATTAGTATAGTAGGTATACAAAATGGACTGACAGACTGGCTACAAGGTGAAACCCGCATACATATGTCAGTCAGTCACAAGAGAGTGTTTTCACAAATAAAAAAGATGTTAAACAATTTACAAAAATATTGTTGTTTTGATTATATGTAATTCACTTATTTTTGGTAATTTTTAAATTATTTTTGATAGTTTTTGTGTTTCCTTTCTGATAATATAACACGCGTTTTCATTTTGTTCATAATATTTTCCGATTCCCCCTGCTGTTGCTGCTGCTGCTGATCTGTTGTCGTGTCAAATAAACAGCTCACACATAAACACACGCACACACATACTTCTACTCATTCAATAACTCACACACAAATGCAATATTTATTTGACTTTTCGAAAGTTTGCTTTGGTAATCATATTCGTATGTAATGACAGCTAGAGCTACATTTAATAATGCAATGCACTACAAAGAATTATTTTCTTTCCTTTATTTTTTCTCTATATACACTATATTACTGCATTCGTAGTATTTTGTGGGTTAATAAGATGAGTTAAATTGAATACTGACTAAATATATAGTGGTGTTTACCATGGATTTATTTTTGTATTTTTATTTCTATTCTGCTGCGTCCAATAATAAAATTTCTATTTATTCAAGTTCCTTTCATATATACATTTTCACAATTTAAAAAAAAGAACACATTGTTAACAAATAATAGTAATTGCTTTTGCAGGAATTTCATTCTTACAATAATTCAAATTGTGCTTTTTTCCATTGAATAGCTGTTATTATTACCACTAATTTATATTGTTTGTTGTTTTTTTCTATTAAATAATAGTATTTTAAATAGTTTTGTAATATTTTCACTCAATTTAAAGACGACGGCCACGAATTATTATACTTCCCGACTGCGTAGATATTTTTAAAATGCCAAAATGGACGATTATTAGTTGACTTGGTTGCCAGATTTATGAAATTAAAATCGTCGAAACTTCATAAATAAAACCTTTGAGAAGATTCTAAAAAATCACAAACATATTTGTATTTTATTTAATTTTAAACATTCATGTGAAGTGGGTACATATTTCATTCAATTGCAAAATTACATAAATTTTTTATAAAAAATAATCAGCTATTATTTCGTAAACTATTTTAGCGGTTTTGTTTTTAAATTTAACCATATGTGTTAATTTGTAAGTATGGCAGCATTATAGTTTCGAATGACTGATAAAAACATCAATGCCTGTCTATTTATAAACGGCGTTAAAAAACATTTTTTCAAGACAAATTATTGAAGAATGACAGCAGGTGCAAGTTAATTAATTTTCAGAGTTTGGGAAAATTGAATGGTGATATGAAATTTCATATGCCACAAAGTATATACCCTGTGCTTATGTTGTCATCTTACTAAATAAGTCTTGGATGTATTCATAGAGATTTATTTATTTAAATCCGCCTTGATCTACAAAAATCATAAATTTTTGTTTACATACATAATATGTATATGTATGTACATGTGTATATAATACATAATTGAGTAATAATAATAGATTTGCATCAATTAATACATTTGCATAATATCTCTTAGATCCTTCCGCTGCAAATCGGGAATCTTACAATCATCTGCCGGGTAACCGACTGGCAAAAGAACAAGTAATTTTTCATTAGCGGGACGATTCAAAAGATCTCGTAGAAAAGGACCACAATTTAAAGGTGTGGTGACAAGTGAACTTAAACCAGCTGCCTGTAGGGCACACAGTAAAATACCCGTTGCAATAGACACAGAAATTTCATTATAATAATGTTGTTTACGTTTGCCAGACTTGGTGAAACCGTAAATCTGTTTAAATATCAATATAAGATAAGGAGCATCCGTTAAATAAGGTTTGATATGATCTGTTTTCAATGGTCGTAAATCCGTTGTCCACTGACGACTCATTCGTTGCTTATAATTCAATTCCTCTTCGAATTCAATTATTTCACGTATACGTTGTTTTAATTCACTATTACTAACAACACAAAATGTCCAGGGTTCGGTGTGAGCACCACTTGGTGAAGTGCCTGCAGCTTGTATACAGGTTTTTATTACATTTATGGATGGAATGGGATGTGATTTGAATGATCGTACACTGCGTCGATTATGTACCATTTCATAAAATTGTTGAGCACCACCAGGTAGTTTTATTGTAGCACCTTCATATGGAATATGCTCATTTTCTTCCAATGCAGGAGTATATTCATCATTTTCCTCATCATCATTATTAAGTTTATTGGCTGTAATAACAAAATTAGCATAAAAGTTTAATAAATATGGATATTAAGTTATATTTTTAGATATCCTAACTACATACCTATTACAGTATTATCATCCAATGTTTTTCCAAGTGGCAAAATATTATGTAGTTTATATTTATAGAACCAGTTTAAAGCAATTATTATTATAATAGACATAAATATCCATTGGCTATATTGAAGTATTATAGATTTTTGATATAATAATAATAGTAAATCCATTAGGAATATTGTATTTTTATTACGCAAAAATATTTTGTTTCATTCAAACGATTTAAAGGGAATAATATTTTTTAAGCTTAAATTGAGGCCGCTAGTCTTACAATCAAATCTTCCAATTACACCCAACGAACATATCATTAAGAAACAAAATGATTTTTTTTATATAGAAAAAAAGTCTTTCGATAAAACTATAGCTAAATTAGATCTTTATCTTTTTTAATGTTGGTTTCAATTATATTTAATTAAAAATTTAACTTATAGTTGAGTTAATTCTAGAAACCAAAATCGTTTGATCTAGTTAGTGAGTATACTCAATAAATTGCTTGTTTTATTTGCATCCATAATTATATTTACTGGGTGTAAATATGTATGTAGGTCGTTTACTATCGCTACATATCAGTGAGTTTAAATAAAAAAAATAATGTATTAACTACGTGAACTCACAGTAAGGTCTTGATTTGAGTCTACTAAATTTGCTTATGGTACAACATTAATAAGATGTGGTACATTTTTATAATTCTTTATACCTTACGGAAAGTTTTAAGGGTACTCGGACCTGAAATCAATTTATATAAAAATTTACGTTTGCAGAGATTAAAAATATAAAATTTAATTTTTCTGAGAAAATTTGATTTTTGGGCGAAATTTCGATCTTTCGTTGAAAATTCGAATCTTCTTTGGTGAAAATTCAATCTTTCAATGAAAATCTGTTTTGAAATATACACACACACAACTTCAATTTTCCGATATTTGTTTAAGTTAATCCTCACTACTTATTAGTTTTAACAATTTTTAACATTTTTGAAAATTACTTCGAATTAAATTTCGAATTTTCGAACATAATGTTGCTGTTTCATAAGGATTATTTTTGACTACTAAATTCCAACCTATTCTATTAAAAATTTTGTTGCAAATTTTGAAATATTTGAATATTAGTTCGAACACTTGAATTCACTTAACCTTACAAATTTTCGATATTGAAACTCCAATTCATAAAAACGGCGTGTAATATGAGGAAAAATATTAAACATTTAATTCAAATTTCCTATGAACCACTCTAATACTCATTGAATTAACATTTAGGGATGGAAAAATTGTAACGTTTGCGTATTTTTGTATCAACAACCACCAGACGAATAAATTGTATATAAACAGAAAAATCCTCCCTTGTTATTTTGCACTATAGTACAAAAAATGAGCGGAAAAAATAAGAGAAACATAACAAACTCTAAGTACAAACATAAAAAATACATCAATAAATAATAGATATGTATAATTTTTTTGGTGAAAACTAAGAGTAAAAAGCAACGGAAGGAAAATCGATTTTCGGGATGCTGGTCTCAACTTTTGATAATTTACTGCGAGCAGTCTCATTCGAACTCGTGTACCGTCGATGTCATAAGATTTTCATTTCTAAATGATCAAAATATAAATATTTGTGATTTGTGTGAATTGTTGTTTTTTTCTGCTTTTTGTTATATTTTCTCATCCACAAAGAAAAACATTTTATAAATAGAACAAAACGGCTTCTAAATATCAAAAATTAATATATTTCGAAAATATTTTTAGTATAAAAATTTGCAAAAAAAAATAAAGAAAAATTATGTTTGTTTAATATAAAACTTAAAATTTGTATTGACATACTTGTATGCGTATTAGTGTTATATTAAAAAAATAATCGATTTTCGAAATAGACTAGTTTTAGAATTATTGTATTGTAAATAATTGCAATAAACATATAAATAATTAACAAGAAAAATGCCAGCTTCAAATACCATTGTGTTGAAAAGTCTTTCCATATTATTGGGATTATTTTTTGTTTTTGTTGGTACACTTAAGTTAACGCCACATATAAGTAAGGACCTATACAAGGATCTAGTAAGTATAACAAACATTTTATATGTGTAAGCGTTGAATAATCAATAGTTTTGTTTAAATATGTATGAATGTATGTATGTAATACATACTATGTATGTAGGTAAAAAGTACATCATAGAGAGAAAGTTACTATGTATTTAGTAAAGGTGTACATTAGAGTGGTTTCGGGTAATTTGCACAAACACCCTTAAGAGTTCATATTAAAAAAGGTTTTAATTAGTTCAAAAAATCTAGCGGTTTAAAACGTTAAACTTAAACGTAAATGTTAAATTAAAAAACTTTTTTTCAAAAACTTCTTATTAATTTAAAGGAAATTTAGATAAAGAAAAGTATTATTATTTTATTAAACATTGTTCCAAATAATACTGAACATTTTAAAAAAGCCACTAAACTCAAATTTTGTTCAGCTTCCATAAATCTAAATGCGTTTCAAATTTAAAGAACTTAAGTTTGAAATTTAAAATTTTTAAAATTATTTCAAAATTTTTCAAGTTCAAAAGTGGAATTTAAATACGTCAGAAATTCAGAAATTTTCTTAAAATAATTTCAACTTCGATCGAAATGGAATACCTGTTTCGAAATATTCGAAAGAATATTAAATGCTTTTTTTCTGAAAAATAAGTTTTTGTTTAAGGTCATTGTTCTCTAAAAAGTTATTACCTTTACTCTCCCAAAAATAAAAATAAGCACATACATTAAATTGTAACCAATCTAATTTACATACTACATATTTATAGCAATGTAAATAGTTCATAGATTTTCAAAATTTAGGTTTTAAAGCAATGCATTAATGCCATTATATTTATTAGTTTTTTCTTTGTATTTTCTATATTATTTATGTTCGAAAAATTTCCTCATCAAATTTGTTTATCTTTTTGTTTTTATTGAAAATGACCTCGCTATTATGAGGCAATGACATTCAAAATTTAATAAGCAAACACATTTTTAAAAAAATATGTTTTTTGTTTGTTCAAATTTAATATATTTTGTGAGTTCTTATTAGAAATGTTTCCAAAAATTTATTTGCATTAAAACAATCGTGCGTAAATCTTAAATAGATCAATTAATTTGTTTCAAATTTGTTGTTTTTTATCTATTTTTAATTTAATCTTATTAAGTTTTTGACAATGTTCTTATGTTGAGCTATCCTAATTTACTATAGACTTAATTATAAACAATACTATATAAATATTCTTAAAATTAATAAATATGTATTTTTTTAAATTGGTCATACATATATGTATTTACATACATAAACATTTGTGGGCGGAAAGTGCTCTGAATGAATGAAGTAAAAAGGCATGAGTGTTTTAGCAGGGCTATTAAAGGCAAAATATGAAAGCCAACGATTGACCCTAAGACATGAAGACATGAGTATGAGTAATATTAATAAAAAGTATTATTAATCATACGCACCCATTTCATGTTGAAAAATAAAAAATTTAACATTTATCAAAAATATAAATTTTCGTCTTTTTTATCTATTGCCCTTTTCCGTCAAATCATGTTACAAAAACCGCCACAAACTGCAAAAGCCGCTAGAAAACGTCAAATTTAATCAATAGCTGAAAATTATCTTATTTAACAAATACTAAGGTTGTCAATAGTCAGGTCAATAGCATTTGTTATATAAGACTATATATACTTGAATAGACTAGACTATAGACTAGACTATAGACTAGACTATAGACTAGACTAGACTAGACTATAGACTAGACTATAGACTAGACTAGACTATAGACTAGACTATAGACTAGACTATAGACTAGACTAGACTATAGACTAGACTATAGACTAGACTATAGACTAGACTATAGACTAGACTATAGACTAGACTATAGACTAGACTATAGACTAGACTATAGACTAGACTATAGACTAGACTATAGACTAGACTATAGACTAGACTATAGACTAGACTATAGACTAGACTATAGACTAGACTATAGACTAGACTATAGACTAGACTATAGACTAGACTATAGACTAGACTATAGACTAGACTATAGACTAGACTATAGACTAGACTATAGACTAGACTATAGACTAGACTATAGACTAGACTATAGACTAGACTATAGACTAGACTATAGACTAGACTATAGACTAGACTATAGACTAGACTATAGACTAGACTATAGACTAGACTATAGACTAGACTATAGACTAGACTATAGACTAGACTATAGACTAGACTATAGACTAGACTATAGACTAGACTATAGACTAGACTATAGACTAGACTATAGACTAGACTATAGACTAGACTATAGACTAGACTATAGACAAGACTATAGACAAGACTATAGACAAGACTATAGACAAGACTATAGACTAGACTATAGACTAGACCTATAGACTAGACTATAGACTAGACTATAGACTAGACTATAGACTAGACTAGAGACTAGACTATAGACTAGACTATAGACTAGACTATAGACTAGACTATAGACTAGACTATAGACTAGACTATAGACTAGACTATAGACTAGACTATAGACTAGACTATAGACTAGACTATAGACTAGACTATAGACTAGACTATAGACTAGACTATAGACTAGACTATAGACTAGACTATAGACTAGACTATAGACTAGACTATAGACTAGACTATAGACTAGACTATAGACTAGACTATAGACTAGACTATAGACTAGACTATAGACTAGACTATAGACTAGACTATAGACTAGACTATAGACTAGACTATAGACTAGACTATAGACTAGACTATAGACTAGACTATAGACTAGACTATAGACTAGACTATAGACTAGACTATAGACTAGACTATAGACTAGACTATAGACTAGACTATAGACTAGACTATAGACTAGACTATAGACTAGACTATAGACTAGACTATAGACTAGACTATAGACTAGACTATAGACTAGACTATAGACTAGACTATAGACTAGACTATAGACTAGACTATAGACTAGACTATAGATTAGACTATAGACTAGACTATAGACTAGACTATAGACTAGACTATAGACTAGACTATAGACTAGACTATAGACTAGACTATAGACTAGACTATAGACTAGACTATAGACTAGACTATAGACTAGACTATATTATATATACTATTATTATATATAGATTGGACTATTAGACTAGACTATAAAAAAAATGTGTAAGCTTTTTAATATATCTTATATTTATGAAGATTCGAATTTAAATTTTTAATTTATTTAAAATAAATCATTTGATATCTGTGGCCATAATCTGAAGAATGTACTTAAGTTTTTGTTTTTATTTTGAAATAAAACATTGAACCACTCTATTAAATGTCCATTAACATCTCAGACGTACGAAATCGTAGATACTTAAATACGTTTATAAATACAAATTTTACTTTTTGTTTATTTTTTCATATATAAACAAGAATTCTAAACACTAACCCAGCGAAAGGTATCAAAATGTTTATTTTTAAGTATTTTTTATGTTACAATCAAATTTGTATTTAATTAAAATGAATCATAATAAAAAATGATCTTAAGTATACATCGACCCAACTATGTTCATATGTATGTATGTTTAGTTTTAATCCTCTCAAATATAACATTTTTGAATTGAAAAAGAGAATTTAAAAAGTCTATACGAGTTAAAAATGACGTAGTCAATTTATAATAATATGGTTTAACTTAAAGATTTATGTATATTAAATATAGATTAATTTGAGTAGATTCATTAAAGTAATTGAACTAGTTTGATTAATTTATATTTTTTACTTTTAGCGCACTGAATATGTTAAATATGCCAAAGTGTTTCCCTTGACTGCCTTGTTTGGCATTAAAATACCCTCAAAATGGTACAGACGCACTGTTGGTGTACTGGAAATTGTTTGCGGTCTGGCAATGGCACTTATTCCATATCGTAAGTATTATTTATTTCATTATTTTTGTTTTTATTCTCAAGTTGGATTATGTTTTTTTCCTTAGATAAAGTAAAAAATACTGCTAACATAACGCTTTTAATTTTAATGCTCCTTGGCATTTATCAACATTGGATGGTAAGCGATCCCTTTGAACGTTCAGGACCAGCGTTGGTGTTCACCTTTATGTTGGGTGGTCGTTTAGTCGTTTGGTATCAGGTAAATATTGTCACAAATTTCGTTAAATATTCAGACGAATAAGAAAATTTTCTTCTTTTTAGAAAAAATTTCAATAGAAATCTAAAAACAGAAAATTTTTAATTTTTTTTAGAAATTTTCTATACATTTTTTTACAAAATTATCCAAAAATTTTCCATTTTTATAAAATTTTGGATAATTTCCTTTTTTAGAAAATTTTCGATATAAATTTTTTTTTAACTTTCAATCAATTTTCTTTGTTTCAGAACATTTTGGAGAAATTTTCTTTTTCAAAAAAAATATTCTATAAATTTCCCTTTTTTAGAATACATATATTCGATAAATTTTCTTCTTTTTAAGAAAATTTTTGATAAAATTTATATTTTTTAGAAAATATTTTATTAAATTGCTTTTTATAGATTTTCGATATTGTTTTTTTTTTTCTTTTTAGCAAAATTTTTCCTAAATTAGCTTTTTGTTAAAAAATGTTCGATAATTTTTCCTTTTTTCTAAATTTTCAATAAATTTTCTATTTTTTAAGAAAATGTTCAATAATTTTTATTTTTTAGAAAATTAACGAGAAATTTTTCATTTTTAGTAAAGTTTAGATAAATTTTCCTTTTACTAGAAAATTTTCAATAAATTTGTTAAACAAATCTATAACACATTTTAAATACTTCCTAATTACAGACTAGCCGCAAGGAAGCCGAACAATCTGCCGTCACACAGGCACAAACAAATGGTGTGAAACAGGACTAAATAAACTTTTTTCTTCTCATATAAAACGCACACAGTTCAATATTTTCTCCAAAAACACTTGATCTTCGAATTCTGAGAAAAAGCCAAATTTTTCAAAGCAGAGGAGAAAAATACAGTATTGGGATTTAAAATTTCACACAATTATTAGCTGCGCTAGCAGTTATATTTAAATTCCACTGAATGCAATCAAAACGACTTTTTGTTTTTAAAATTTTTATTTATTATTTTACTTTTCTTTTTAATTTAGTGAAATTATTAAATTGATTTAAAATTTAATTTCATTACCCTCTATACTTTTTGTAATAAAGGTCTTGATAAAAATAAAAATGTATATTAAAAACATACAAACGTTTGAGTAGTTATTGCTGGTAGGTCTTAAACCCACCAACTAGTTTATTTAAAATGGTTTAACATGGTTAATTAATAATTATAATAAAACGTTAACTATTAGCTTTTTGCTTGCTATATGCCGCTTAACATAGTGCTTGCACATTATACGCATATATATCAGTATAATATATAAATATTTTTAAAACTTATGACATTTCTCTTTCAAATGCTTTAAATTGCCTTTTAAGATATACAAATTCTAATTATCAACTCCAGTGGTTAAAAGTGTCAAAGCTTTCTGCAGATTCTCTATAGCAGTTTTAACATCATCATAATTTAAAGCACTGCCAGCATATTTACAATACTTTTGGGCTTTTAACATTTGTTCGGGAGTGATTTTTAAATCAGCCGCTGGTTGTGGTACTGTATAGACTGGATGAGGTTGTGCTGGTGGTACGAAAGGTTCAAAACCTCCGGGTTTTTCTTCTTCCATGGGGGGACTGGGTAACTTGTCGGGATTGTTTAATATGTCTTCAACTGTTGGTCTATCCGATTCACCACTTTCGGCATTTGCATTATCTTGGGGTTCGGTATCCACTGGACTTTCATTGTTAGTTTCATCACCTTCATTTGTTTCGTTTACATTTTCCTCGTCTTCATTTTGTTCCTGCATGGGACCGGGTATGGGAACTTCTCCATTCTTTAAGCAATTGTGTATGTAGGCAGCTTTCCATTTGGCATATTTACGATTATGTAGAGCTTCTTCCGATAACTCACCAAAGGTTTGCAACACATCGTATATAACACCACATGAGTAAAAAGCTTTTACTACGTTTCTGTAATTGTAAATTGAATTAGATCCTATTGTTTTATACTTTTGTATATGGGAAATGTTGCTTTAACTTACTTTCCAAAGTTTCCTTCACGATCTTGTTTGTCGGCATATAGAAAAAGTTTTAAGGCATAATTTTCCATATGGGCCTGAGCAGCAACTTCATTACTTATAGCTTCATTGTCGCTATTTTCCTTTTTTACGGCTTCTAACCAATCCATGATACCTAATTATAAAATAATTTACATTTTACTTTATTATCGATATAACAAATTTTTGGCAAATTAATATTTGGGATATTCTAAAATAGTGTAAACGAACTGAACAGGTTAATGAGACTTGTCTTATGTACCTAATGTACGATTTGTCTTAAAAAAAAGGATGACAGGTCCCACAGAAGCGATTATTCCACAGAAGCTATTATAACACTAATAGGATTCGACAAAGTCATCGAATCTTTATAAGGCCTTCAACTGGACAGTTTTAAAAGGTTTTACCCACAAAAGTCACAATACAACAGACTTTTGTAGAAGAAGAGTTAGAAGCAATAAAACACATTAGAATGTTTACTATAACGTGCATATCCAAAGAAGGGATGTTTATTTTACCCACACGCACCTTTTCCAAATCAAAGTGTACTACTTTTATATAAAGCAACATTTGAATTGTACTTACCCAAAAGTAATTTCGTTTCCTCCGGTTGTTGGGTGGTTATTTTAAGACCTACTTGTAAAGCACTAAAGGAAAAGTTAACACAATAAAACAATTAATGCTTAATGTTGCAAAGTTAAAGACTTTGACAACTTACTAAAGTCTTGACCAATATGCCACAACAATATCTCGAGTATCATGTTCTTGGGCCAACTTCAGGAAGTGTTGAATCTGTTTTAGAGAAGGTGGACAAGGTGGAAACTCCATGGTCCTATATTTTGATTTTAAACTGTTATGAGCTATTAAATGAAAGTGTTTGTTTAAAAGTAAATAAATACTATTAACTACAAATTTTTAATAGTTTGTAATTATAATTCTACCTTCCCAATAAACCAAACGATATTATAACGATATCGAAACGATATCACTTAGATGATAAAAAATATCATAAGTGATAGTCGTTCTCGTATCGAGAACGATAGTATTTACGTACTAAATGGTACCTTTCCTTATGATATCGTTTTTCCATAAAATTATGATATCGTTTTCGCTATCATAATTTCCAAAAATAATGATAGTTAAATCGCATTTTTCAGTTTTTTTCTGTATGCTCTTTTATTCTTAAAATTTCATTTAAAACGCTATTTAACTTAATATTTCGCTATTATACATATAAAAAAGCCTGAAAAGGGAAGGATTGCATTCATTTGTACATATTTACATACATACATTAATACATATTTTAAAGTAATCATATTTTTCATCACATTATGCATTGTCTTGCAAATACCTGAAACTTTTCAAAATTGCATACATGTCAACTTACCACAAAACTGAAGTATCGAACGAAATTCGCGTATTTATTTGGATTATTTATCAATAATTTAGTTGATTTTATTTTAATATCCTTTTTAGTTTTCTTATGTTCGAAAATTTTTATTGAAATTATTTTTATGTTTGAAGTTTTTTTCAAATGTTTGTATTTTCTTAATTTTTTTATTGGAAACAAAATATAAAACGATATTATAATAATATCGTTTTAAATAATGAAATATGATATCATAATCGCCCTTTAAAAGCAATACCGTTTTCGCTATCATATCGTTCTTTGGTTTATTGGGTTATTAGAAATTAAAATTTTATATTTTTCAACTAACAAACAACAAATAGAATTTGTAATATAAATATTAAAGGAATTTAAAAAGGTGTCAAAGACGCAGTTGTCGCATATAGAGTTTGACAGTTTTGTTTGCATGATAAATGTTTTTATACATAGAGTTTGACAGTCTCGTTATATATAAAAACATAAACAGCAGTTTGAATGTTTTCATCTTGTATGAATTCGAATAGAAAAAAATAATTGCAATGACTAATAAAGTAGTGCCAAGTTTCCTAATGCCTAATAAAGTAATGCCAAGCTTACAAATAAATCGTTTATTAAAAATGTAAACAATGGTTAAAGAGAGCGACAAAATTATGTGTTAATTCATAAAATGTCAAATTGTGTAACGAAATTCTATAAATTTTGAACTATGATTATAAAAAAGGCAATAAAATGTGTAATAACCGCTTTGTTATCGTTTTGTTTTTTGGAAATGAAAAATAATCGTATATAACAGGAATAACCCAATAAACCAAAGAACGATATGATAGCGAAAACGGTATTAGTTTATAAAGGCGATTATGATATCATATTTTAACATTGAAAACGATATTATTATAATATCGTTTTTAAATATTTTTGTTTCCAATAATTATTTGAAAAAAACTTCAAACAAAAAAAAAATAATTTAAATTCAACATTTTCAAGCGAAATATAGATAAAAGCTAATCTAATAATAGTTATTTTTAATTGTGATTAAGCTTTGAATAATAATAATAAACACGGTAAGTAATCATCTCATTTTTGCAAAAACAATATTTATCTTATGTGTATGAAGATTAAAAATGAATTGTATATGTATGTACGCAATTTTTTATTGATTAGAAATAAGAAAATGCCTAGAGTAGCGGGGAAAAGAGAAAGTAGTGCAATTTTCAAATATTATACGGAATATTCAAATTGTTCAGATATAGAAATTCCCGTCGAAGAAGAGGAAAATGAGAATGTATTTGATTCTTTCGATTCAAACAATAGTTTTAGTGAGGGCAGTGATAGAGAACAGGAGTCTTTACGTGACCAAATAGCTCAGTGGTCTATCAAACATAACATAACAAATGCTGCTCTAAACGATCTGTTAAAAATTATCAGACATAGTATACCCAATTTACCAAAAGACTGCAGAACATTGAAAGAAACACCAAGAATCTGCAATAAAGAAACTATTGAAGGCGGAACATACATACATTATGGGATAGTTAGTTTCCTTAATGAATATCTTTCACACAATAAAATTTGTGAAGAGGAAATATCTATTAATTTTAATATTGATGGTCTTCCCGTTTCCAAAAGCTCGGGATTGCAAGTATGGCCAATCTTAGGCAGTGTTAAAAAAGTTATTTTTATTGTGGGGTGTTTCGAGGGTTATTCCAAACCAAAAAATTCACAGGAATTTCTAAAAGCTTTTGTGGAGGAGTTGAAGGTTCTCATTTATGAGGGATTTACGTTTGAAAACAAAGTGTACAAAGTTTCAGTGGGCTATTTTATTTGTGACGCACCCGCCAGAGCATTTGTGCTCAATATAAAATCCCATTCAGGATTTTACTGTTGTCACAAATGTCAAATTCAAGGCGAAGTAATAAATCATAAAATGATATTTGATAATCAAAAGTATCCAGATAGGACTAATTTTGATTTCCGTAACAAAACTTTTCCAGAACACCACACAGTATTAAGCCCTAATGCTCTCGAAACACTCCCAATAGACATAATAAACAAATTCCCTTTCGATTACATGCATGTGACATGCCTAGGTGTGATGAAATCTCTATTGAAAGCGTGGTGTAAGGATAGGAAACAAAATTATTCGTTATCTTCAGCAAACATTTTAATTTTAAACTCAGAATTATTAAATATCAATTCCCACATACCACGAGAATTTAATAGAAAGTCAAGGACCATAAAAGAATTGGACCGTTGGAAAGCAACAGAACACAGGTTATTTTTGTTGTACACTGGGCCAACTATTATGTCAAAATTTTTAAGTGCTGACAGATATATCCATTTTTTAAAGCTTAGTTTGGCCATGAGGGTATTATTGGGTGAAAATGATCAACAGTATTCCCTAGCAGAGAACCTATTAAATTCCTTTGTTGAAGAAATACCTCAGCTTTACAATAGTTATTTTACAACATACAATTATCATTGCTTAACACATCTGGCTAATGATGCTAAATTGCTCGGTTCATTAAACAGCGTTAATGCGTTTGAATTTGAAAATTATCTACAAGAAATTAAAAGATTTATCCATAAAAAATCCTTCATTGGCTCTCAAATATATAACAGAATGGCAGAAAAAAGCAAATATAACATAAGAAATTTTGAAGGCAACAAAATTGAAACCAATGTATTTTTATCGTTTTTGAAGACACAAAATTACTACTTTTCAACTCAACATCCGGACAATTACATTATATTTCAAAGTAAAGTATTTAAAATTGATAGTATTATCGCAGAAGGATCCGAATACATGTTTATGGGAAAAGAAGTTTTAAATTTAAGGGACCTTTTTGAGCTACCGATGAAATCATCATATTTCAACATATTTTCGGCAAATTCTATAAATTTTTCACATGAGATATCTAAAATAAATGTTGTTTCTGTAACAAAATGTTTATGTTTACATTTTAACAATCAATTTATTTTTATTCCATTTATCCACTAAGAAGACAATGAAGCGTTCACACGATTTTAATATATTACTGGACAATGAAGAACCTGAGTCCACAAATAGTACATATAAAAGAGGTGAGAAATTGGTAATAAAAAAATATTATAAATATGACAATATAATTTTACTCATTTATCTTCAGATAAACTAGATATAGTTTTAGAAAAACTTTCCAATATCGAAGTCAAAATTACTAGCAACACAAACTTATTGGGAAGACTAACACAGGAAATTATTGTAACAAAGAATGGAATGAAAAAATTACAAGGTGATTTAGAAACTAAAAATTTAAACATTTTACCCAACACTCCATTCGAGGATCTTAAACAGTTTATGGAATTCGATTCAGACGTAAAAGATCCAGCTAAATACGCTATATTGGTAAGTATAGTATTTTCAATATTGTTGTAATATAAGTAAACATTATTATTATTGTTATTATTATTATTATGATTATTATTATTATTATTAATATTATTACAGACAAACAACTTTAGGAGAATTACGGCAAGTTCACATATGGAATTTGTTTTCAAATGCTGGAGAGTCCTTATGAAGGACTCTGTGGCGAAAAATCTTTCCTGGACTGGCACAAAACAAAAAAAATCTGTACAAGAGTTGTCTTGTACAGCTGCCATCAAAGGTGGGTTTTAATTTATCTAAAATTTTCATATATTTGCATATTAAAAATGTACATACTTTTCAGATGCCTTCATGAAAAAGTATCCAGCTGAATCTGTAGATGCCTGTGCCCAAAAAACTAAAAAATTTTTTTTGTATGCCAACGATAGATTAAACAAAATAGAAAAATACAAATCGAAAGCTAATTAAACCCATTTATTCAAATAACCGAATCCCTATTTACTTTAATTTTAATCACAGTAATTGTTTTTGCGCATTTTTATTCACTATTTGTTTTTTCACTTTCTTATATTTAAATCGCATTAATTGTTAATTAACATTTATTATTTATTATATTATTTAAAAACAAACAATACAAATATACATATACATATTTATATGTATAAATAAAAAGAATGCAAATATTTATCAAAAATGTTTTGTAGGTTAATTATAAAACTAATAGACGGTTATAAAAAATGCAAAAACCATATTTAAATGGAGATTTTACTATCGTCATTACTGGAAATTATAATACCGAAAACGATATCATAAAATTGTGGAAAAACGATATCATTAGGAAAGGTACAATTTTGTACGTAAATACTATCGTTCTCGATACGAGAACGAGTATCACTTATGATAGATTTTATCACCTAAGTGATATCGTTTCGATATCGTTATAATATCGTTTGGTTTACTGGGAAACTATAGTACCCATAAAGTAATAAGGCAAAGGGAGCTAAAAATAATTCTTTCTGCTCACTAGAGTATCGCAATAAAA
Source organism: Lucilia sericata (assembly GCF_015586225.1). Taxonomy (NCBI): domain Eukaryota; kingdom Metazoa; phylum Arthropoda; class Insecta; order Diptera; family Calliphoridae; genus Lucilia; species Lucilia sericata. The sequence continues at coordinate 31,953 of NW_023995211.1, read as the reverse complement.
TATCAATTTACTTACAAGTTTGCATTTTTTCCCACATTCTAACTGTACTTTGTATTTTTGTAGTACCTTGACCCAAAATGTAGATTTAAATAAAATAAACACAATTTAATTGCTTACCACAATCTGTTTCCACATTCATGGGTAAATTTATTAAACAATGGCTTTTTTTCGTTTTTTTATTAAAATACATATTGCTTGTAATTTGTATAAACATGGACGGAATGCAAATTCTTAATAATACACAAAAAATATATATTATTCTGACCGAAATAAATATCAGTCGTAAAATTCACATACATACTAAATAAATGTATAAATATGTTGCATTTTTATTTAATTTTTACATAAATTGTTTAATAATATGATTTGTACATTTAATATTTTATATGTAATCGTTATAATTTGTTAATATCTATTATTTCAAATTGTGGGCGGAATAAAAAGACACAGAGATTCGCTTTAAAACTTATATGTAATAAAAATACTAAAGGCACAATTATTTGTAAAGTAACAACTTTTTTTGATAATCGAATGAACAATCCCTTATAAACCAACTAAAGGGATTTGTTTACTTATAATTTATATTGTAACTAATTTAAGGAATGTTAGAATTTCGTATTGTCTGTCGTATTAAAGGTATGCAATAACTACTAATGTCACACTACGCCTTTATCCACTATTAACGTAAATGGTCTCTATATTTTTAATGTTTTTTGTGTGTTTCGTACAGTCTTTATATTGTATAAAAAATGTAATGAATTGTAAAAAATTAAGAAGAAAAATGTTTATATATGAGCCTAAGTACCAACAACAAATTGTCTCCTAAATATTTAAAAATTGTCATTTTGCGCTTTGTCCAGTTATTGTTTAAATCGCTTGTAGTTTTGTTGGTAGTGTGGTTTATGGTATAAAACTTACGACTGTATCCAAAATTGAGTGACAAAGTGTAATTACTGCATTTGAAATTCATTATTTGCCACCATGCATCATTTCGAAACGTGTTTGAGATTCTTTAAATAAAGTGCGTTTGCGGCGTTGTACATTGGCTTCGGTTAGAAAAAGGGGTGCGGCCACTAGGGCCATTACGGCTCCCACACAGGCCAAAATGAAAGACCAGCCAAACCAATTGTTCGCATGTTCTGGCATCCAGTTGTTGCGATTCCCTAGACTAGCAAATACAATAACAGCAATACTAGCACATATACCTGCGCCCAACACCACATAGCCAATGATTTGTATAAGTTTTATGAAATACTTCTGATCAGGACCAGCACATAAGAAAAATATCAGAACACCAATACCCGATGCTAGCATACCAATAAACGCCAATGTGAAAAAGAACTGGGTGGCTATCATAAAAGCAGGCAATAAAAATCCTCTGATTTCATCATATCCTGTAGTAAAGGGATCGTATACCCAACGACATCCGACAAAGAAACGTCTTTGGCTGTCATCATTGACATCGGGCAACGATCGGAAGCAGTGCACCCACAGTCCTAATCTTTCCAATTTCGCTCCAGTGATACGATAATCACTTACCAGCCAGCTGGGTGTGGCAAATGCAATTGCGATGAAACCAAATGCCAGCACAAAGAAGCCAACAGCACAACTGCCAGATAATGTACGCCGCTTCATATTAACAGTAGATGTAAAAACTCTCGGTATATTCTCCTGGGAATCTTGTTGGGCAATGTGTGATGCTTTTTGCATTCCTCGTAAGTAATTAATTCTTTTAAGCTTTTATTTACCTTTTGTTGTTTCTATTGTATTGAAACCACACACTCAAAACAAAATGAAATGAAAAATCAACATGTATGCATAAAAGAGTAGTGAAATGCAGTGTTGTCGATATTTTTTTCATAATTTCCCATTAAACAATGACGCAAAAAGCGCTAGAAACTGAGAGATTTAAGAAAACGTAAAATTTAATCAGTAGCTGGTAATTTTTAATTGACCAAATAAATAAAAAAATCAATAAATGTTATAAAATATTAAGAATATTGAATCTCGACTATAGAGTAAGACTATAGATTAACTATAGACTAAAATTTTCGGAAAATATTGTAAGTTCTCCATTTTATATGTGAAATATTCAATGTTTATTACATTAGACTTGGAAAAAACGCCAGAAATGTACAAACGCTGGTAAATAATTCTCCAAATTTCCCGCTAAAATGCATTTTCCCACATTTGCCATTTCAAAAAACGTCAGATTTGACGAGAAAAACGTCAAATTAGCACACTGGTGTAATGACACAATAGATTGCTAATGTTACCAGATATATGTATCTGTACGTCTGCTATTATTGCAGCGTTTTTTTGGCGTAAATTTTTAACGGGTAATCTGATTTGTTTAATTACACATTTTTGACGAACTAATGTAGATATTTTTACTTAATTTTGCAATGTTAAAAAAAAAAATAATTTTTTGACTCTGAAACATTTTAAATTTGTGTTATTGATGACATGGACAATAAAATGTTCACTAATACAGTCAAACCCGTTTATAACGCACACGGTTATAACGAATTCTAGGTTATTAAGAATTATTTTTCAAGTCCCGAATTTTTGATAACTATTTTCATACAAAACCCATCTCTTATAACGAACTCGGTTATAGCGATTCCTCGAATAAAACGAATTAATTTCTCAGTCCCTAAAGTACAATTTAATGCAATTTTCCATTTTTATAACGAACTTTAAAAATTATTATAAGAAAATATTAAGCTTTGTTTCAAAAAACTCTAATTTGTAAAGAAATACCTATTTAAACAAATAAATTCAATGGTTGTTTTTGTAAAGAATATGAAATAATTTTATAATTCATGTTCTTTTAAGCAAATTACACTTTTTTCATTTACAAATACTTCACCAGTCTTATTAGGAACAAAGAAGCTGTAAATGTTAGGCAATGTGTTTTTGGTGAAATGACAAAAATGCTTTCGATGCTTAAGTTCTCGTGATTCTCACTTGTCGCGAAGCAGTTAAATTGCTCCATTACTAATGTTATAAAAAAGTACATATAAGAATGCAATGAAGAATTCTCCGATTTTTTTTAATAAAGTATTTCAGATTTATGTATATTCAAAGGTGTTAGTTATGTATTTTAAAGCTATACTTACATAAATATTTATGTATATGCATTTTTTTGCCTGCAAATTAATACAATGACCCCGGAGAAGAATGTGATTCATAAATATTATTTTCGTTTTTAATGCTGCGGCTCAAAAGGAATACGATCATAAAACGTAAGTAGCTAACTGCATTATCTCATGAATCATGCACATTTCGTTGAAACATATAAACTCTTAAAATGTCAGTATATTCCTCTTTTTATCTTTATAGATCTACTTTTTTTACTTCAATTTTTTTATTGAGCGCGACAAACGTAGTATTCAGTTTTCGTCATATCCACGTGAATAATTTTATTATACCTTTTTATGTTCGTTATACAATCTATTAATTATTTATATGTTCCAATCAGAAGAATTCATGGTTTATTTATAAATCCTAAAGATTCAAATTTATGCATACGATAAGTTTGCATTGTCGTCACAAAATTTGGAGGATAAAGATAATAGGTACAATTGGATGCTTAGATTAGATACTTTTTAGTAAAGTATTGCTAGGCCCATCAAACACGCTATACCTACATTTTTAAAAAAATTTTAGCGAATATTTTTTTTTTCTACATCATTTCCAATTGTTTCAGAATTACTATATTTCAGAAAATTCTAATATATAAATGGACATTTCTGAAATACAATAGAAATTTTTTAAATATAATTCGAATTGAAAAATTTTGAAATATACCTTAGAAATGTTTGAACATGTGATTATGAAAAGTGTTTAAGTTTATTTTAAAAATATTGCAATTTTTGGCATTAGTGTTTGATATTTTTGCAAGTATGCAGATTAGTTGTAATGTTAAAAAATTTGGTTCAAAATAAACAACTTTATTGCAAACCAACCACATGATGTGTGTTGTTTTAAATATGATTAAGCACAGAGTTCAATAAACGCACTCATGGTTAGCGAATTAAATAAATATTGTTTTTGCCAATATGTTTCGAGTATGCGCTTACATACATAAATAAAAACTACACTAACAACAAATATATCAATAATCAAACAAAAAAAAACTACAATTTAAATAAGTGTTTTATTTATTTTAAATTAATTTTAATGTAAAGTAGTATGTGACCGTTGTAACTGTTCCATGTTGTTGGGAGGGTGAGTAGTATTTGCATTATCCTTGTTCAATGTAATCATTGTTTCCATACGTGAACTTGTTTCTCTCATTACTCCTGTAATATCGGTAAAATCTGGTAAATCTAATGCCAAGTGCGCCGAAAATCGTTTGTAAACCGAATTCTTTTGTGTCTCCTTATCCAGCTTATTTTTGATTTGTTCATATTTCAATTGTTGCTTCAAAAATATGGAATTTTTTATCATATCCTGCACCTGATCAAATATACCATCTGAGTGTTCGATATTTTTCATTGCTCTGACAGCATATTCCATATCGAAACAATGTCCCTGTAAATTTTTTTGCAGCATTATAACTTCGATGCGTTTGTCTAAAATAGGCTGTATAACCTTGCGTACATGTTCTTGTATGCGAAAAAATGCTAAAGATGGATCATTTGCAACAATGTGTATATTTTCGGATATCTTATCGCTGGACTTTTTAACTTTTAGATTTAAATCCGTTTGTGCAGAACTCATTTTGTATTGGATAGTTTTTGTGTCTGTGAATAATATTAATAATAATTAATATTAATAATGATACTGAATATACATGAATATACATAGGCATTTACCGACATACATATGTAATTCTTAGTTTTTATAAAAGGTGCTGATTTAAGTATATTTTTTCGAAAATGAATATATCATGTTGTAGGCTATCATAGAGTTTTACTTGACCCGACTATTTTTTATTTTAAATTATTGAACATTCCCTTGATTCGTGTTCATAAAACTTTTTAATGTCTGCAAATGCAAATTTAAAAAAAAACTGTTATTTGTCCTCATGCTAAATAAATTTGCATTTTGTACAAAAAATATTGCGCGCGAAATATCCGATTTCTATTGAAACAATAAAAGTTGAATGTTTAAGCAATACTTTCCGTTATTAATCCTAATTCAGCATTTTCAACGAGTTCATGTGGCACTTCAATTTTGTTGACCAGTGTGATTTGGTGTTTTTTTATTCCAGTCGGACGAAAAGTTGCCAGATAATTGTTTGATTAACTTTTAGCGATGCATAATGATTTTATAATTCATTTCAGTGCTTTTTTTGGGAATACTTATATATCACAGAATTCTATTTGGATCGAAAGTGTGCCAATTGTGTTTCTTTATAAAAAGCGAAATGTCTATATTCAATTTAAGAAATATATTTGAAATTTGTGTGTTATTATTCCACTTTAAATCGGAATGGAATTCTGACTTTTTAAAAAAATAACAAAAACAACCGAAATAAAAATATAAAAAAAGAAAGATTTTTTCTCTAAAAAATTTGTTACCGTTAAGCTTTCGTTGCCGGTAAAATACAATTTTAGCCTTACTACCGTCAACAAACAATCGTTATTTTGTAACAATTTTCAAATTTTCTAATATAATTTCTTGTTAATTTCTGAAATATTTTTTAAAAACCATTTCCAAAACAAGTCTACTTACAATTACCGCTAAGATATTATATATTTTATTTATTGTTAATACTAAAAGCATTTGTGGCCAATAACGTATTTCATATGCATCTTAAAGTTTTTTTACATGTTTCTGCTATTTAACATATTTTTATATAATTCAAAATTGGTATAATGAAATGTAAAAAAAATAATTAAGTTTGAATTTAGCCTAATTACTATTACCGTCAAAATGCCGTTAAATAAATAAGCCTAAATACCGTTAAATATACCTTTTAACGTATGTAATTTTGAGTAGAAACCGTAGCACTGACAAATTATTATGAGTGTGGTGGACGAAGTTGAAGTTATAGTCGTTTTTAATACGATACTGCCAATATAAAACAAATAGGAATATTTAAATAGTTTTCGACATTTATAACACGGGTTTAAGAAAACGACTGATTATCGATTATCGACGATCATATTTATGTGGTATTTTAAGCGGTTTTATTTATTTTTGCGTTTTTTTAATATTAAAATTGACAATACTGTATTTATTATTAACGAATAAAGAGAACAAAATAATACAAGCAAACAATGAGACATCGAATGAAAAAAATCGATTATATAGAAAAAAAAATGTTGAAATATACATTATTTTGTTAATGCTTAAACAACTGAGCCAACATTGTTTACTAATTTATTTCATATCAAATACGTGCATATATTATGCCAATATGTAAATGCGGGTTACAATATCGTTAAATGTAAAAGCTATTTATTACTCCATTTTAATTGTAAGACCACAACTGTTGCATAACGCACTCATACAAAACACCACAAAACATTTTGTTTTATTATATTTATTTCAAAAAAACTTACAGGCTTCTTTTTATTATAAAATAATGTTCTTTATTCAGAAGAAACTGTAAAATACTAGCGATGGTATCGATACACTTTTTGTTTTGTTTATTTTTTCTTTTTTTGTTTTTCGATTTTTTTTATATTTGTTGTATCGACACTTCTCTTTTATGTGTCAAACTATATTTTGAGTACTTTTAGTGCTGCATAGTGTGCGTTTTACATTTTAGTCTTCATTTGCTTGTAAACGTGTTTGATTGTGTGAACGGGCGTTTGTTTATTTAATAAAGTTGAATTTAAGGAAAGTGCTTTAAGCCGAATTTTAAATTAAAGTTTTGTTAATATATAAACAAATATCTTTATCATTTTATAAAAGAAAATAAGTGCAAATGAAATGTACAATTTTTGTTAAACGAATTTCGTATTTTACCCAGCAGCCAAATATTCGATTTTGAAGAAAAAAAAAAAAAAACAACCAATGAATCTCTCTTTTGTTTTCAATTCTCTTCTCTTCGATAACAACATTCATACATACATACATATCGATGTATGTATTTTTTGTTTACGTTTTCTTATTCTTGCTTTTATGTTATTTTGTTTGTTGTATTTTGGTATTCGTTCACGAATTAAAAAAGACACAAAAACATACAAAGGTGTCTCACGTTGGATATAATTTTTTTAAATAAAAACTGACGAGTTTTTTGTCAATACTTTTTTGGATCTTACAGTATGTACTAACACACAATATAATTAAAAAAAAACAAAAATTTATAACAAGTTTGTTAAAGTTAATTTAAACAAATTGAAAAGATCGTACATACATATGTATTTATAATGTACACAAAATGTACTTGTTAACAGTCACTGTTAAACACAACAGCGGCAGTAGCCGCCAGTCGCATCGTAGCAAAGTTTTAATTGAACTTATTATTACTGTATGTATTTGTTAGTTTTGTAGTTTTTTTGCGGCAAAACACGTCATAATATAATAAAAAGTGAAATTAATTAAATGTATCATGTTCTTTCCTAGGCACTACAATTAAGTTTAAAATAATAGATATTTTTTTAGATTAGAATGATCTGAAACTTTTTAAATCTTACCTTGATAAATGTAGATATTGTATGTAACAGGTATATCTTTTTACAAGCAACAATAATGTTTCTTCTGAGTAGATTTGTATATCCTGTAACCAAATCACTGGTCACAATTTCCGATATAGCATTTCCATGAAATTTTGTTGTTTGTACAAAGTTCTTATTAAAGAATTTTTATGACAATCGGTCAACAATTACAGAATGCACCATATAGGACCAGGTCTACATGCATACGTACATATATTTTTGAAATCCTACATTAACAGTTTAAACATTAATTACGATTTTTAATTTAAAAACAGTTTTGGTATAACGACGTTGAAAAAATTTACTGACTCTGGAATTTGAGCATGTGCAATAATATGAAAATTAACATTACACAGTGCTACAAGATACAATACTTAGAATAAAAACATAAAATTTCGATAATATGTAATATTAACTACCTACATATATTTAATTAATAAAAAAGAAATATTACTAATATTTGTTTCAGTCATGTTTTTAAATTTTTTACGTTGATTTTATTATTGAATGAATTCAATATACATATATACAGCGGTGGCCATGAGGTTAGCACACTTAGTATATGTTACCTATAACATCAAATATTTCCTAGAGCACACGCACATAACTCACGTCCTTCAAGGATCACGATACATTACATTTTATTCCATACTTTGTTGCATATAGATTTTTCCAAAGTACATCTTTCCCCACAAAAATCTGTACATTTATTTAGCACAAATTTAAAAATTAAACAAAACAACAGGCTAAATTCATTTAATTTCACTTAAAATTGGACAATATTTAAAATGAATATAATGAGAAAGTTTTTCTGGATCGCCTCATATAAAGTCGACTTCTGAAAAATCATTAATAGTAAATAATTCATTACTTCATTACGTTATTTTGATTAAATTTCACACCGAACATGTTTTGTATATATACAAACAAATTTTCCGGATCGATCCATTATTGACTATAGCTTCCATATAAAGTCCACTTCCGAACATGACTTAATCGTAAAAAGCTCTTGTATTTGTAATAATATCGGAATAAAATTCGACTCAAATAAGTTTTGTATATTTGTACATATACAAATCATTCTGCGAAACTATTTCACGATCGGTCCATTTCTATCTGTAAGGAAAGTATGTTAAGTATAACTTACATTATATAGTGCCATATAGTTCTAGGTGATCAAGTGATTTTACCAAAAACTAAACCCAGATAAGAAAATTCTTAAGCTTAAATCAATCTCATCAAAAAAAATTACTTATGTTGAAATTACAATGTTAGAAAATAATATAGAGGCACACAAATCATCATGTTAGATTACTATAAATTAGTTAAGTAAACAAATATGCATCATATGTTTGCATTACTAAAAACTGAATCAAAATTACTGTCTAATTTAAAAATGTACATACTATGTCCAGTTAAACATTGTTAAATCAAGGGTGTGAAGTTAAATTCGTCGGCCAGATACGTCCCACACCACATATGTCAAATACGTTCCACATACTATAAAATTCGTTTTCAAATGAATTAAAATTTATTTTTTAATAAAAAGAGCACCAAATAAAATGTTTTTTTAAGAAATAAAGTAAAATTATATTAAAATATATAAAAAAATTAATATATAAAATAAAAATTAGTTAAAATAATTTTATACTCGTCAAATATGGTAGTAAAATATAGAATTTTCAAATGCAAAAAACAGACACTTGGAGAAGACATGAATCGGGGTACCGGCAGAGTGGAAGTAGCCCAGGACTAGTTCTTTCCAAAAACATATAGATTGTATGCAATTCCAGCTCTGGATAATTTTGAAAATTTTTTTGAAAAATCATCAAATTTTGATAAAAATAATGGAATTTTCAAGTGGCTCCAAAGAGCATTTGGAGAAGACATGAATCGGGGTACCGAAAAACTGGAAGTAGCCCAGGACTAGTTCTTTCCAAAAATGTATAGTTTATATGCAATTCCAGCTCTGGATAATTTTGACGAATTTTTGAAAAATCATCAAATTTTGCCAAAAATAGTGGAATTTTCAAGTGGCTCCAAAGAGCATTTGGAGAAGACATGAATCGGGGTACCGAAAAACTGGAAGTAGCCCAGGACTAGTTCTTTCCAAAAATGTATAGTTTATATGCAATTCCAGCTCTGGATAATTTTGACGAATTTTTGAAAAATCATCAAATTTTGCCAAAAATAGTGGAATTTTCAAGTGGCTCCAAAGATCATTTGGAGAAGACATGAATCGGGGTACCGAAAAACTGGAAGTAGCCCAGGACTAGTTCTTTCCAAAAATGTATAGTTTATATGCAATTCCAGCTCTGGATAATTTTGACGAATTTTTGAAAAATCATCAAATTTTGCCAAAAATAGTGGAATTTTCAAGTGGCTCCAAAGAGCATTTGGAGAAGACATGAATCGGGGTACCGAAAAACTGGAAGTAGCCCAGGACTAGTTCTTTCCAAAAATGTATAGTTTATATGCAATTCCAGCTCTGGATAATTTTGACGAATTTTTGAAAAATCATCAAATTTTGCCAAAAATAGTGGAATTTTCAAGTGGCTCCAAAGAGCATTTGGAGAAGACATGAATCGGGGTACCGAAAAACTGGAAGTAGCCCAGGACTAGTTATTTCCAAAAATGTATAGTTTATATGCAATTCCAGCTCTGGATAATTTTGACGAATTTTTGAAAAATCATCAAATTTTGCCAAAAATAGTGGAATTTTCAAGTGGCTCCAAAGAGCATTTGGAGAAGACATGAATCGGGGTACCGAAAAACTGGAAGTAGCCCAGGACTAGTTCTTTCCAAAAATGTATAGTTTATATGCAATTCCAGCTCTGGATAATTTTGACGAATTTTTGAAAAATCATCAAATTTTGCCAAAAATAGTGGAATTTTCAAGTGGCTCCAAAGAGCATTTGGAGAAGACATGAATCGGGGTACCGAAAAACTGGAAGTAGCCCAGGACTAGTTCTTTCCAAAAATGTATAGTTTATATGCAATTCCAGCTCTGGATAATTTTGACGAATTTTTGAAAAATCATCAAATTTTGCCAAAAATAGTGGAATTTTCAAGTGGCTCCAAAGATCATTTGGAGAAGACATGAATCGGGGTACCGAAAAACTGGAAGTAGCCCAGGACTAGTTCTTTCCAAAAATGTATAGTTTATATGCAATTCCAGCTCTGGATAATTTTGACGAATTTTTGAAAAATCATCAAATTTTGCCAAAAATAGTGGAATTTTCAAGTGGCTCCAAAGAGCATTTGGAGAAGACATGAATCGGGGTACCGAAAAACTGGAAGTAGCCCAGGACTAGTTCTTTCCAAAAATGTATAGTTTATATGCAATTCCAGCTCTGGATAATTTTGACGAATTTTTGAAAAATCATCAAATTTTGCCAAAAATAGTGGAATTTTCAAGTGGCTCCAAAGAGCATTTGGAGAAGACATGAATCGGGGTACCGAAAAACTGGAAGTAGCCCAGGACTAGTTCTTTCCAAAAATGTATAGTTTATATGCAATTCCAGCTCTGGATAATTTTGACGAATTTTTGAAAAATCATCAAATTTTGCCAAAAATAGTGGAATTTTCAAGTGGCTCCAAAGATCATTTGGAGAAGACATGAATCGGGGTACCGAAAAACTGGAAGTAGCCCAGGACTAGTTCTTTCCAAAAATGTATAGTTTATATGCAATTCCAGCTCTGGATAATTTTGACGAATTTTTGAAAAATCATCAAATTTTGCCAAAAATAGTGGAATTTTCAAGTGGATCAAAAGGACATTTGGAGAAGACATGAATCAGGGTACCGTAAAACTGGAAGTAGCCCAGGACTAGTTCTTTCCAAAAACATATAGTTTGTATGCAATTCCAGCTCTGGATAATTTTGACGAATTTTTGAAAAATCATCAAATTTTGCCAAAAATAGTGGAATTTTCAAGTGGATCAAAAGGACATTTGGAGAAGACATGAATCGGGGTACCGAAAAACTGGAAGTAGCCCAGGACTAGTTCTTTCCAAAAACATATAGTTTGTATGCAATTCCAGCTCTGGATAATTTGACGAATTTTTGAAAAATCATCAAATTTTGCCAAAAATAGTGGAATTTTCAAGTGGCTCCAAAGAGCATTTGGAGAAGACATGAATCGGGGTACCGAAAAACTGGAAGTAGCCCAGGACTAGTTCTTTCCAAAAATGTATAGTTTATATGCAATTCCAGCTCTGGATAATTTTGACGAATTTTTGAAAAATCATAAAATTTTGCCAAAAATAGTGGAATTTTCAAGTGGCTCCAAAGAGCATTTGGAGAAGACATGAATCGGGGTACCGAAAAACTGGAAGTAGCCCAGGACTAGTTCTTTCCAAAAATGTATAGTTTATATGCAAATCCAGCTCTGGATAATTTTGATGAATTTTTGAAAAATCATCAAATTTTGCCAAAAATAGTGGAATTTTCAAGTGGCTCCAAAGAGCATTTGGAGAAGACATGAATCGGGGTACCGAAAAACTGGAAGTAGCCCAGGACTAGTTATTTCCAAAAATATATAGTTTATATGCAATTCCAGCTCTGGATAATTTTGATGAATTTTTGAAAAATCATCAAATTTTGCCAAAAATAGTGGAATTTTCAAGTGGCTCCAAAGAGCATTTGGAGAAGACATGAATCGGGGTACCGAAAAACTGGAAGTAGCCCAGGACTAGTTATTTCCAAAAATATATAGTTTATATGCAATTCCAGCTCTGGATAATTTTGATGAATTTTTGAAAAATCATCAAATTTTGCCAAAAATAGTGGAATTTTCAAGTGGCTCCAAAGAGCATTTGGAGAAGACATGAATCGGGGTACCGAAAAACTGGAAGTAGCCCAGGACTAGTTCTTTCCAAAAATGTATAGTTTATATGCAATTCCAGCTCTGGATAATTTTGACGAATTTTTGAAAAATCATAAAATTTTGCCAAAAATAGTGGAATTTTCAAGTGGCTCCAAAGAGCATTTGGAGAAGACATGAATCGGGGTACCGAAAAACTGGAAGTAGCCCAGGACTAGTTCTTTCCAAAAATGTATAGTTTATATGCAAATCCAGCTCTGGATAATTTTGATGAATTTTTGAAAAATCATCAAATTTTGCCAAAAATAGTGAAATTTTCAAGTGGCTCCAAAGAGCATTTGGAGAAGACATGAATCGGGGTACCGAAAAACTGGAAGTAGCCCAGGACTAGTTATTTCCAAAAATATATAGTTTATATGCAATTCCAGCTCTGGATAATTTTAACGATTTTTTGAAAAAGCATACAATTTTGCGCAAAATGTAGGTAGTTTCAGGTCGATACTATTATTCTTATTATGAAAAACATTTCCAAAATCAACTTCTGTTGGTCAATATTTGATATTTGATTTGAATTTTCGTTAACAGTTTTTACGTGTAAAAACTTTTGTTAATATTAAATATCACTCAATGAACTCCTTTTTAAAGAATTATCTTGACGGCAGTTCAAAATTTCATTTTGTGAATAAATAATGAGAGTGATGGAGGTAGCAAAATATTGTTGTAAGTTTTCCATGAAAAATACGCATATTTTATTGCTTCGCTGCCAATAGGTTTGATCGTTTTGGGCGCTGTTAATTTGTTGTTGGGATCGCCGTTTTTTATATATGATTTTTGAAATTTGTTTATGACAGCACAATTTTTTTCTTGTGTTTTTTATATTCTCAGGTAATAATAATGTAAAAATAGAGTCCCTTCGACTCTACTTGACCGTTCGCGCGTAGTGAACTACCACGATAACCATTCTCAGGTAATATTTTTCGTATTCGTTGTGAAAATTGAAAAAAACTCTACAATAACTCAAAAAAATGAAGCAATTGTTTGAGAAAATTCGCAAAATGTCATACCCAGTTGCCTTTCCTTTTGTGAAATCTTTGATTTTTAGGACTTATTTCTAATTTTTCAATGACTTTATCTTGAAAGTCAAATGAATAGTGAAATTCAGTTGAATTTCTAGAAATTAAAAATTTTAAAAGATTTCATAAAAACACTTGTAATTTTTTGCGAATATTGGGAAATGTCTTAAAAAATTAAAGATTTCACAAAAACTCTAGAACAAGTCGAAAAAAGTTAAGCTCTTTGTTGAGAAAATTCTTAAAATTCCCTACACAGTTGCTATGGTGTCCGAAGTTGTGACCTTATTTAGGGATCGATTCTTTTATTGATCGTTTATAACAACACAAGTGTTGAGGATTGAAAGGTAATTTTTCTACGTATGTATTTTATGATTTTGTGTAACATATGCTTTTTATGTTTTTTTTTTCAAAAAATCGTCAAAATTATCCAGAGCTGGAATTGCATATAAACTATATATTTTTGGAAATAACTAGTCCTGGGCTACTTCCAGTTTTTCGGTACCCCGATTCATGTCTTCTCCAAATGCTCTTTGGAGCCACTTGAAAATTCCACTATTTTTGGCAAAATTTGATGATTTTTCAAAAATTCATCAAAATTATCCAGAGCTGGAATTGCATATAAACTATATATTTTTGGAAATAACTAGTCCTGGGCTACTTCCAGTTTTTCGGTACCCCGATTCATGTCTTCTCCAAATGCTCTTTGGAGCCACTTGAAAATTCCACTATTTTTGGCAAAATTTGATGATTTTTCAAAAATTCGTCAAAATTATCCAGAGCTGGAATTGCATATAAACTATACATTTTTGGAAAGAACTAGTCCTGGGCTACTTCCAGTTTTTCGGTACCCCGATTCATGTCTTCTCCAAATGCTCTTTGGAGCCACTTGAAAATTCGACTATTTTTGGCAAAATTTGATGATTTTTCAAAAAATCGTCAAAATTATCCAGAGCTGGAATTGCATATAAACTATACATTTTTGGAAAGAACTAGTCCTGGGCTACTTCCAGTTTTTCGGTACCCCGATTCATGTCTTCTCCAAATGCTCTTTGGAGCCACTTGAAAATTCGACTATTTTTGGCAAAATTTGATGATTTTTCAAAAAATCGTCAAAATTATCCAGAGCTGGAATTGCATATAAACTATACATTTTTGGAAAGAACTAGTCCTGGGCTACTTCCAGTTTTTCGGTACCCCGATTCATGTCTTCTCCAAATGCTCTTTGGAGCCACTTGAAAATTCCACTATTTTTGGCAAAATTTGATGATTTTTCAAAAAATCGTCAAAATTATCCAGAGCTGGAATTGCATATAAACTATACATTTTTGGAAAGAACTAGTCCTGGGCTACTTCCAGTTTTTCGGTACCCCGATTCATGTCTTCTCCAAATGCTCTTTGGAGCCACTTGAAAATTCCACTATTTTTGGTAAAATTTGATGATTTTTCAAAAAATCGTCAAAATTATCCAGAGCTGGAATTGCATATAAACTATATATTTTTGGAAAGAACTAGTCCTGGGCTACTTCCAGTTTTTCGGTACCCCGATTCATGTCTTCTCCAAATGCCCTTTGGAGCCACTTGAAAATTCCACTATTTTTGGCAAAATTTGATGATTTTTCAAAAAATCGTCAAAATTATCCAGAGCTGGAATTGCATATAAACTATATATTTTTGGAAAGAACTAGTCCTGGGCTACTTCCAGTTTTTCGGTACCCCGATTCATGTCTTCTCCAAATGCTCTTTGGAGCCACTTGAAAATTCCATTATTTTTATCAAAATTTGATGATTTTTCAAAAAAATCGTCAAAATTATCCAGAGCTGGAATTGCATATAAACTATACATTTTTAGAAAGAACTAGTCCTGGGCTACTTCCAGTTTTTCGGTACCCCGATTCATGTCTTCTCCAAATGCTCTTTGGAGCCACTTGAAAATTCGACTATTTTTGGCAAAATTTGATGATTTTTCAAAAAATCGTCAAAATTATCCAGAGCTGGAATTGCATATAAACTATACATTTTTGGAAAGAACTAGTCCTGGGCTACTTCCAGTTTTTCGGTACCCCGATTCATGTCTTCTCCAAATGCTCTTTGGAGCCACTTGAAAATTCCACTATTTTTGGCAAAATTTGATGATTTTTCAAAAAATCGTCAAAATTATCCAGAGCTGGAATTGCATATAAACTATACATTTTTGGAAAGAACTAGTCCTGGGCTACTTCCAGTTTTTCGGTACCCCGATTCATGTCTTCTCCAAATGCTCTTTGGAGCCACTTGAAAATTCCACTATTTTTGGTAAAATTTGATGATTTTTCAAAAAATCGTCAAAATTATCCAGAGCTGGAATTGCATATAAACTATATATTTTTAGAAAGAACTAGTCCTGTGCTACTTCCAGTTTTTCGGTACCCCGATTCATGTCTTCTCCAAATGCCCTTTGGAGCCACTTGAAAATTCCACTATTTTTGGCAAAATTTGATGATTTTTCAAAAAATCGTCAAAATTATCCAGAGCTGGAATTGCATATAAACTATATATTTTTGGAAAGAACTAGTCCTGGGCTACTTCCAGTTTTTCGGTACCCCGATTCATGTCTTCTCCAAATGCTCTTTGGAGCCACTTGAAAATTCCATTATTTTTATCAAAATTTGATGATTTTTCAAAAAATCGTCAAAATTATCCAGAGCTGGAATTGCATATAAACTATACATTTTTGGAAAGAACTAGTCCTGGGCTACTTCCAGTTTTTCGGTACCCCGATTCATGTCTTCTCCAAATGCCCTTTGGAGCCACTTGAAAATTCCACTATTTTTGGCAAAATTTGATGATTTTTCAAAAAATCGTCAAAATTATCCAGAGCTGGAATTGCATATAAACTATATATTTTTGGAAAGAACTAGTCCTGGGCTACTTCCAGTTTTTCGGTACCCCGATTCATGTCTTCTCCAAATGCTCTTTGGAGCCACTTGAAAATTCCATTATTTTTATCAAAATTTGATGATTTTTCAAAAAATCGTCAAAATTATCCAGAGCTGGAATTGCATATAAACTATACATTTTTAGAAAGAACTAGTCCTGGGCTACTTCCAGTTTTTCGGTACCCCGATTCATGTCTTCTCCAAATGCTCTTTGGAGCCACTTGAAAATTCGACTATTTTTGGCAAAATTTGATGATTTTTCAAAAAATCGTCAAAATTATCCAGAGCTGGAATTGCATATAAACTATACATTTTTGGAAAGAACTAGTCCTGGGCTACTTCCAGTTTTTCGGTACCCCGATTCATGTCTTCTCCAAATGCTCTTTGGAGCCACTTGAAAATTCGACTATTTTTGGCAAAATTTGATGATTTTTCAAAAAATCGTCAAAATTATCCAGAGCTGGAATTGCATATAAACTATACATTTTTGGAAAGAACTAGTCCTGGGCTACTTCCAGTTTTTCGGTACCCCGATTCATGTCTTCTCCAAATGCTCTTTGGAGCCACTTGAAAATTCCACTATTTTTGGCAAAATTTGATGATTTTTCAAAAATTCGTCAAAATTATCCAGAGCTGGAATTGCATATAAACTATACATTTTTGGAAAGAACTAGTCCTGGGCTACTTCCAGTTTTTCGGTACCCCGATTCATGTCTTCTCCAAATGCTCTTTGGAGCCACTTGAAAATTCCACTATTTTTGGTAAAATTTGATGATTTTTCAAAAAATCGTCAAAATTATCCAGAGCAGGAATTGCATATAAACTATATATTTTTAGAAAGAACTAGTCCTGTGCTACTTCCAGTTTTTCGGTACCCCGATTCATGTCTTCTCCAAATGCCCTTTGGAGCCACTTGAAAATTCCACTATTTTTGGCAAAATTTGATGATTTTTCAAAAAATCGTCAAAATTATCCAGAGCTGGAATTGCATATAAACTATATATTTTTGGAAAGAACTAGTCCTGGGCTACTTCCAGTTTTTCGGTACCCCGATTCATGTCTTCTCCAAATGCTCTTTGGAGCCACTTGAAAATTCCATTATTTTTATCAAAATTTGATGATTTTTCAAAAAATCGTCAAAATTATCCAGAGCTGGAATTGCATATAAACTATACATTTTTGGAAAGAACTAGTCCTGGGCTACTTCCAGTTTTTCGGTACCCCGATTCATGTCTTCTCCAAATGCCCTTTGGAGCCACTTGAAAATTCCACTATTTTTGGCAAAATTTGATGATTTTTCAAAAAATCGTCAAAATTATCCAGAGCTGGAATTGCATATAAACTATATATTTTTGGAAAGAACTAGTCCTGGGCTACTTCCAGTTTTTCGGTACCCCGATTCATGTCTTCTCCAAATGCTCTTTGGAGCCACTTGAAAATTCCATTATTTTTATCAAAATTTGATGATTTTTCAAAAAATCGTCAAAATTATCCAGAGCTGGAATTGCATATAAACTATACATTTTTAGAAAGAACTAGTCCTGGGCTACTTCCAGTTTTTCGGTACCCCGATTCATGTCTTCTCCAAATGCTCTTTGGAGCCACTTGAAAATTCGACTATTTTTGGCAAAATTTGATGATTTTTCAAAAAATCGTCAAAATTATCCAGAGCTGGAATTGCATATAAACTATACATTTTTGGAAAGAACTAGTCCTGGGCTACTTCCAGTTTTTCGGTACCCCGATTCATGTCTTCTCCAAATGCTCTTTGGAGCCACTTGAAAATTCCACTATTTTTGGCAAAATTTGATGATTTTTCAAAAAATCGTCAAAATTATCCAGAGCTGGAATTGCATATAAACTATACATTTTTGGAAAGAACTAGTCCTGGGCTACTTCCAGTTTTTCGGTACCCCGATTCATGTCTTCTCCAAATGCTCTTTGGAGCCACTTGAAAATTCCACTATTTTTGGCAAAATTTGACGATTTTTCCAAAAAATTTTCAAAATTATCCAGAGCTGGAATTGCATACAAACTATATGTTTTTGGAAAGAACTAGTCCTGGGCTACTTCCACTCTGCCGGTAACCCGATTCATGTCTTCTCCAAGTGTCTGTTTTTTGCATTTGAAAATTCTATATTTTACTACCATATTTGACGAGTATAAAATTATTTTAACTAATTTTTATTTTATATATTAATTTTTTGAATATATTTTAATATAATTTTACTTTATTTCTTAAAAAACATATTATTTGGTGCTCGTTTTATTAAAAAATAAATTTTAATTCATTTGAAAACGAATTTTATAGTATGTGGAACGTATTTGACATATGTGGTGTGGGACGTATCTGGCCGACGAATTTAACTTCACACCCTTTGTTAAATCGATTTAGAAAAAAGGCGTTGCACCACACATCAGCACAAACACATCATCATCCACTATCTCCCATTCACAATAGCGGTGTAGGGAATAATTAGAGGTAAAGTTTAAAATGTGATTTTAGTTGCACAGAGGTCAATTAAGAAATAACTAAGTCTACGGCAATTAATGTAGTACACTTTTATTTTAATAGAATTCAAGTATGTATATTATTAGAACTTGAGTATTTTTAACAGTAGAACTTGTATTTTGACAAAAATTATTATTGTTACTAAACAATTACGATATATTACAATAGTTTATATTCATCAGTGTAATTAATGATTGATATTATAGGCTTCATGCCAATTTATAGTTTTCTAATTACTTATGTATATATTTATTTGTATGATTGATTTTATATACATATTTGAAGTGTCTGGACTTTATAGTGTGTATGTATGAGTATTTCTTTTTTGTATTTGCAATTTCTGGAATAGATTTTTATTGTCTGTGATTATACTTTCAAAAATATGCGTAATTGATTCTTTTCTTACTCGTTTCTTTTCTGTATTTTGATTTTCTGAATATAAATATCTTGCAATATTAACTTAAGTAGTAAATACAGTGGGAAACAAAATAATCAATACAATTCAATAAAATATTGGACATGGAAATGCTCAAAATTTCACTTTTTCCAAATTAAACAACGATTTTTACTTTTTTTTAATTTAAGAATTATTTTAAAAACAATTACATTTAAGTTTTAAAAAATTTCAAAAAAAAAAATTTGTTCTGATCTAAAAATGATTAAAATATACAATTATAGAAAATTCGATCTTTTTTGAACTTAAAGACCAGGAACTGGTCAGTAGGCCAGTCCACAGACTAGTCAATAGAGTAGTCAATTGTCTAGTCAGAAGTTCTTAGACTAGTCAACATACATACATATTATGCAGAAGACTAGTTATAGACGTTTCCATAGAATAGTCAATAGTTCATAGAATAGTCATTATATTGTCCAATAGACTTGTCCATAGATCAGTCAATATATTAGTAAATCCAATAGAATAGACCATATACTAGTCAATAGAATAGTCAAAATTTTTCGGCAATATATTAGTAATAATGTTATCTAATAAACAAGTCAATAGTCTATTTAATAGATTATCAAATAGTCAGGAGGCAAGTCAGTTGACCAATCCATAGATTTATATATAGATTAGTCCATATATAAGTAAAAAAATTATTCAATAGACTAGTAAATATATTAGTCTTAGACTATTCCGCAGACTAGACTAATCCATAACTAGTTCATAAACTAGTCAATATATTAGGAAAAAAACTAGTTAATAAACAAGTCAATAGTCTAGTCAATAAACTAATCAATTGTCCATAGACTAGTCAATATACTATCCAATAACCTAATCAATATATTAATCAATAGTCTACTCCAAAATGTGTCAATGTACTAGTCCATAGACCAGTCCATAAAATGTCAATAGAGTGGTCAATAGTCTAGTTAATATACTACCCAATAGATTAGCCAATATTCAGTAGTCAAGTCAGTTAACCTAACAATAGACTAGTCAATAGTCTTTAGACATATGAATAGGAAGAATTGCTACAACATCAAGTCTTGGGAATTAATCGCTCTGTTTATCTTTCTGAAAACCTCATTTTTTCTCTAATCTTTCCTGGATGTAATTGTTCAAGAACTATTCTCATTTATTAAGTAAATATTTCCTCACACTTGTTGTACATTTACAAGACAATTATACAAAGTTCCCAGTTATAACTTCATTTTAATTTTGTCCCCAACTGTTTATAAAAAGATGTATTGTACTTCATATAAACATAGATATGTTTGTATGTACATACATATGTATGTATAAATGTATATAAATCAACATATAAATACATTTTAAAGATTTTTATATTTGTGTCATTTTGAGCTACATTTTACGTTTTTCTCAATTACTTTCAATTTAAATTCTGTTAAAAAAAAAAAATAAATAAATAAAAAAAATTTCGTGTGCCCAACGAAGTCTTAAATAATGTTCTCAATACAAAACAGCAATTATTCGCTCTCGAACTGTCTCAGAAAGTGGTTTAACAAGGAAAATTTAATAAAAATCGGACGAACTTAACAATATAAAGCAAAAAAAAAGTGTTAAAATTTATCACAATTAAAAAGTAACTGTAACATTTTATAACTAGAATTAAATACAAACAAAAAACATATAAATTAATTGTGACAATAAATACAAAAGAAAATAACAAGAAAATTTGTTACTTGAAAAAAAAAAAAACAAAATTAAACGCGTAAATACCATCGCATGTACTCGCAAAATTATATACACAATCAAAAAATGTATATGTTACAAAGATATTATTGAACAAAAATACAAAAATCTCACAGCAGAATTTAAATTAAATAAAATAAAAATATTATTAAATAAAAAAGTATTTCACTTGTTCACACAAAAATTTATAGAGATAAATAAATGTTTTAATTAAATTATCGCCTGTTTTAGCATTTTACCTAATTTTTACAATTAATTGTTTAAGGAATTAAAATGTGTTTCGTTGTTTTTTTCTTTTTAATTAAATGTGTTTGTTGTTGAGAAATTATTCTATAGAAAATACATGTAAAAATTTTTAACCAGGTCAAAATTACTGCTGGTAAGTTTATACTATATACGATAAAAGACAAATTTCCCTTAAACGGATCAACTCTCTACAAATGAGATTAAAATTTTACCCGGTTTGTGTATACTTTGTGAGATAATAAATTAAATTTAACCATTTAATTGTTGATTTAAATGCCGGTGTGTTTTTATAAAAAACAATTTTATTTATTTCAACAATTATAATCGAAATTCCATTATAAAATTTCTAGTTGAAGTAATTTATGCATTTTTACATTTTCTGTTGCTTTTATTTTTATAAAAAAAAAAAAACAAATACATTTAAAAGTTTTTAAAAAATTTGCTTTGTGACTCAGTTTTTTTAATTTTGAATTTTTTGCTATCATTTAAAAAAAATGTGTCTGAATAAATACAGTTTCGTTATTAATTTTTTGTTAAAGTATTTTTGGTAATTTAAAACAAAGGAAAAGTTTTTGTTTTAAAGATTGTCAAATTTTTATTTATTTAACCAACTGACAGACTTGGTGGCTAGCATTTAATTGAATGAATCCGTAGTATGCAACATTAGTTTAATTTTGAAGTAGTACTTACTTTTAACAAAAATAGTACTTTTTAGGTTTTAAAGTATTTAACTAATTTTCCACTAGAGTATAGACTAGAGTATAGACTAGAGTATAGACTAGAGTATAGACTAGAGTATAGACTAGAGTATATACTAGACTATAGACTAGACTATAGACTAGACTAGACTAGACTATAGACTAGACTATAGACTAGACTATAGACTAGACTATAGACTAGACTATAGACTAGACTATAGACTAGACTATAGACTAGACTATAGACTAGACTATAGACTAGACTATAGACTAGACTATAGACTAGACTATAGACTAGACTATAGACTAGACTATAGACTAGACTATAGACTAGACTATAGACTAGACTATAGACTAGACTATAGACTAGACTATAGACTAGACTATAGACTAGACTATAGACTAGACTATAGACTAGACTATAGACTAGACTATAGACTAGACTATAGACTAGACTATAGACTAGACTATAGACTAGACTATAGACTAGACTATAGACTAGACTATAGACTAGACTATAGACTAGACTATAGACTAGACTAGACTAGACTAGACTATAGACTAGACTATAGACTAGACTATAGACTAGACTATAGACTAGACTATAGACTAGACTATAGACTAGACTATAGACTAGACTATAGACTAGACTATAGACTAGACTATAGACTAGACTATAGACTAGACTATAGACTAGACTATAGACTAGACTATAGACTAGACTATAGACTAGACTATAGACTAGACTATAGACTAGACTATAGACTAGACTATAGACTAGACTATAGACTAGACTATAGACTAGACTATAGACTAGACTATAGACTAGACTATAGACTAGACTATAGACTAGACTATAGACTAGACTATAGACTAGACTATAGACTAGACTATAGACTAGACTATAGACTAGACTATAGACTAGACTATAGACTAGACTATAGACTAGACTATAGACTAGACTATAGACTAGACTATAGACTAGACTATAGACTAGACTATAGACTAGACTATAGACTAGACTATAGACTAGACTATAGACTAGACTATAGACTAGACTATAGACTAGACTATAGACTAGACTATAGACTAGACTATAGACTAGACTATAGACTAGACTATAGACTAGACTATAGACTAGACTATAGACTAGACTATAGACTAGACTATAA
The DNA here is from genome assembly GCF_015586225.1 of Lucilia sericata. Taxonomy (NCBI): domain Eukaryota; kingdom Metazoa; phylum Arthropoda; class Insecta; order Diptera; family Calliphoridae; genus Lucilia; species Lucilia sericata. Next base: position 8,738 of record NW_023995211.1, on the reverse strand, counting down.
GACTAGACTATAGACTAGACTATAGACTAGACTATAGACTAGACTATAGACTACTATAGACTAGACTATAGACTAGACTATAGACTAGACTATAGACTAGACTATAGACTAGACTATAGACTAGACTATAGACTAGACTATAGACTAGACTATAGACTAGACTATAGACTAGACTATAGACTAGACTATAGACTAGACTATAGACTAGACTATAGACTAGACTAGACTAGACTATAGACTAGACTATAGACTAGACTATAGACTAGACTATAGACTAGACTATAGACTAGACTATAGACTAGACTATAGACTAGACTATAGACTAGACTATAGACTAGACTATAGACTAGACTATAGACTAGACTATAGACTAGACTATAGACTAGACTATAGACTAGACTATAGACTAGACTATAGACTAGACTATAGACTAGACTATAGACTAGACTATAGACTAGACTATAGACTAGACTATAGACTAGACTATAGACTAGACTATAGACTAGACTATAGACTAGACTATAGACTAGACTATAGACTAGACTATAGACTAGACTACTAGACTAGACTATAGACTAGACTATAGACTAGACTATAGACTAGACTATAGACTAGACTATAGACTAGACTATAGACTAGACTATAGACTAGACTATAGACTAGACTATAGACTAGACTATAGACTAGACTATAGACTAGACTATAGTCTAGACTATAGACTAGACTATAGACTAGACTATAGACTAGACTATAGACTAGACTATAGACTAGACTATATAGAATATAATATTGACTGAACTATTGACTAGACTATATACTAGACGGCTGATTAGTCTGTTGACTAATCTATTGACTAGTCTATGGACTAGGCTATTAACTAATCTATGGACTAGTTTATTGAATAATATTGACTAGTAGCATCGAAAATACTCCATCGTTTTCTCTTTTACACTTTTTACATCGGGGTTGTTTAATGTTCACACGACAATTGGATTTCCGTTCCACCACTACTCGAATCATACTCGGCCGAAGATTGTCAACTTAACGACAGCTGTGTCAACCGAAAGTTTATTTTCCCGAGAAAGAAATTTTCGATCGAACTAAGAAGGTTTAATTCAATACTGTAAAATCATTAAGAAGCAGGCGAAGTTTATTAAAATTATACCAATTAAACTATAAACTATAGAATTATGTACCTTTATACGAAAATTTCCTCCATACATATTCTTATAGAATCTAAAATTGGATACAATATTTTAATTAATGGTTGACAAAAGTCAATTCCACAAGATAATAAATTTTTTACAGAAATAATCGCAATCGATTTAAAGTTCCCTTTTCCCAGTATTCCAACAGAATATGCAAAAAATGTGCATAAATATGACAAATTTTTACTTCATATATAAAATTTTTGTAAGCTTGAATCTCCCTGATAAGAGATTTTAAGAATCGATTTAGCATTAAAAGATATAAATTAAATAAAGTGCTTTTAAAAACATCTTGAAAAACTTTCTATATGAGACATATTTATTCGATTGTTTGAGACTTTTTTTTGACAAAAGGATAAATGTCCCACTTAATGGAGAAAGTCAAATTTAAAGCCCTTCAAAAAAAAAAAAAAAAAATAAATAAATAAAAAAAATAAAATTTAATATGTATTTTTTATTTTAAATATACACGCTTTTTACTTGCAGCTTTACATAGTATGTAGTTACAACAGCATTTATAAATTTTATTAATTGCCGAATACAATTTTTTTGATTTTACTTTTGCAACTATAGTTACAAGAAAATAAAAAAAAGAAGTTGAATTTCAATATTTTATAATTTATAAAGAATATTATAAAGTTTTGCTTAACTGTTGAAACAAATTCAAACTTCCAAAGTTGAATTTTTACGAATTGGATTGAAAATTAGGTATTGTCATTTAAAAAAAGAGAAATTGTCGTCGAAAATATAAACCAAAAACAAATGTTCTCCATATTCATGTTTATTATGGCCAACATGAATTTAAATTTAATTTTAATTAAATTTGCAAAGAAATTACAAAATTCTAATTGATATTCATTTAACATACAAAAGTTTAAGTTTAAAAAATTGCGTATCGTACACAGGGGTGTGTATATGTATGTTGGAAAAACACGATAATTTATAAATGTATGTAATACACTTCAAAAAAAATTCTAAATTATATTAAAAAAATCATCAGGTGTCTAGAAAAGTGGCTACATACATTCATACGAGTATATTTACCTGTACATTTATTGGAGACGTATGCATATTTATGTATAAAGTTAGAAGATAGATATTTATTTACATTTAATGTATACATTTTATACATACTCATGTATGAATGTATGTACATTTGTACGTACTTTATTTAAAACAAATAAACAACTGACAGCCAAAAAAAAACAGAAACAAAAACAAAAAAATACATAAAAAACATCAACAACAATAACGTGTGGGTAACTTTCAAAAAATATTTTTTCTGTTAATTTCATTTTGGAATTTTTATCGGCCAAGCGAAATAGTTTTAAGACCGGTTTATTTACTCTTTTTTTTATAAATTTTTTCTTTTTTTTTGACTCTTATTTTTATTATTATTTCTTAAACACCAGTCGTCGTGCCATATTTTAGACGACTCAACTCAAATCAATGATAAAAATTTGTATAATAAATAACTTTTAAGTTTGTAATTTATTCAGTACTTGGAAAGTTATTTCTCTTGGAATGAATCTTTTATTGTGACTTAATTAAATACATTTTTCGAAATGAAACACTTTCGAAGGTAGTCAAATAGTCGTCTATTTAAAAAATTTTTAGTTTTTTGGAAATGGACTTTCCGCTTCTGGGGAATTCCCAAATGGGAGAAGTTTTACTAGTTAATATTGTCAAGAAATAATACTTTGACATAGTGTGTCTAAAATACAATGCTAATTGCCATCGAACAAGAAATTTAGTACATTTTGGCTTAATTTCAATATCGAAATTTTTATTTTGATACGAAAGTTTATTATCGTTAATTTTCTTTCCTACTGGGTACTTACATGTAATAACACTGTTTCTTACATTGTTTTTGCTCATGTACAGGAAGTATATGTGACCATTAAAAATCATCAATCATTAATTGCAAAGTCCATACATGTATTTCCCGTCTATTTGAAATCGAAGTTGTAATATTACACTCTATTATAATTCATAATATGTACATAATTAAGTTATTGCACAAAATATAAAGTTTTTTGTAACCTTTGACCTACAATATATAGCTTAAATTCAACGCAATGTATGGTGACTTTTAATCATTTATTGGCACTATCTTAAATTCTTGACTATATTTCATATATTCATAAAAATCTCCTCTTATGCTAATAAGTCTGAAAAACTTTAGGCAAAATAAAGCTGATGCATTCGTGATCAAGTAAAATTTTCTTTAAGATTCGATATCGCACAACAAATCTACTTGCTATTGTCTTTAGCAGTTGCATTTCGGAGTTTAATTTTGATCTTCAGAAATTCTTCATAGTAATATCATTTTCAAAAACTATAGCAGCTATTTTAGCAAATTCTGTCCGATAAGTTGATATATTTTAGAACAATTTGAAAATCAGTATAAAAATTTATTTTTCAATAAATGCAGGCAGGCCATCCTAATCTATATACATGCATATGCGCATACATACATATTAGAATCCAAAATATTGTTTACGAAATTTCCCACTCTATTGCATTTAATGTTATTTTGCAATCAAAATTTATTATACATTTGTACTTATGTACGTATGTATGTTCATTATTACTAAATAACTATTTGAATGTATAACAAACAATACTTACTTGTGTGTGCAAATAATACTCTTCACTTTCATTTGGCCAAATGATTTCCATTTCACTGATTTCGAAATTAAACGTTAACTCGAATCGCAAAACAAAAAAAAAAAAAAAAAAAAAATAAACAAAGGCACACACACCAATCTCACAGTTTCTGCATAGAATTACAACCTACATACATACATACATACATATGTATGTATATTTGTACATAAGATTGTAGTGTGAAAAGCAAAAGAATAAAAAAAAACTAAAACTAATTTTTTGTATAAATTCTGAACTAGAACTGAACTAGAACTGAACTAGAACTGAAATAGAACTGAACTAGAACTGAACTAGAACTGAACTAGAACTGAACTAGAACTGAACTAGAACTGAACTAGAACTGAACTAGAACTGAACTAGAACTGAACTAGAACTGAACTAGAACTGAACTAGAACTGAACTAGAACTGAACTAGAACTGAACTAGAACTGAACTAGAACTGAAATAGAACTGAACTAGAACTGAACTAGAACTGAACTAGAACTGAAATAGAACTGAACTAGAACTGAACTAGAACTGAACTAGAACTGAACTAGAACTGAACTAGAACTGAATTAGAACTGAACTAGAACTGAATTAGAACTGAACTAGAACTGAACTAGAACTGAACTAGAACTGAACTAGAACTGAACTGAACTAGAACTGAACTAGAACTGAACTAGAACTGAACTAGAACTGAACTAGAACTGAACTAGAACTGAACTAGAACTGAACTAGAACTGAACTAGAACTGAAACTAGAACTGACTAGAACTGAACTAGAACTGAACTAGAACTGAACTAGAACTGAACTAGAACTGAACTAGAACTGAAACTAGAACTGAACTACTAGAACTGAACTAGAACTGAACTAGAACTGAACTAGAACTGAACTAGAACTGAACGAACTGAACTAGAACTGAACTAAACTGAACTAGAACTGAACTAGAACTGAACTAGAACTGAACTAGAACTGAACTAGAACTGAACTAGAACTGAACTAGAACTGAACTAGAAACTGAAACTAGAACTGAACTAGAACTGAACTAGAACTGAACTAGAACTGAACTAGAACGGAACTAGAACTGAACTAGAACTGAACTAGAACTGAACTAGAACTGAACTAGAACTGAACTAGAACTGAACTAGAACTGAACTAGAACTGAACTAGAACTGAACTAGAACTGAACTAGAACTGAACTAGAACTGAACTAGAACTGAACTAGAACTGAACTAGAACTGAAACTAGAACTGAACTAGAACTGAACTAGAACTGAACTAGAACTGAACTAGAACTGAACTAGAACTGAACTAGAACTGAACTAGAACTGAACTAGAACTGAACTAGAACTGAACTAGAACTGAACTAGAATGAACTAGAACTGAACTAGAACTGAACTAGAACTGAACTAGAACTGAACTAGAACTGAACTAGAACTGAACTAGAACTGAACTAGAACTGAACTAGAACTGACACTAGAACGAACTAGACTAGAACTGAACTAGAACGAACTAGAACTGAACTAGAACTGAACTAGAACTGACTAGAACTGAACTAGAACTGAACTAGAACTGAACTAGAACTGAACTAGAACTGAACTAGAACTGAACTAGAACTGAACTAGAACTGAACTAGAACTGAACTAGAACTGAACTAGAACTGAACTAGAACTGAACTAGACTGAACGGAACTAACTGAACTAGAACTGAACTAAACTGAACTAGAACTGAACTAGAACTGAACTAGAACTGAAACTAGAACTGAACTAGAACTGAACTAGAACTGAACTAGAACTGACTAGAACTGAACTAGAACTGAACTAGAACTGAACTAAGAACTGAACTAGAACTGAACTAGAACTGAACTAGAACTGAACTAGAACTGAACTAGAACTGAACTAGAACTGAACTAGAACTGAACTAGAACTGAACTAGAACTGAACTAGAACTGAACTAGAACTGAACTAGAACTGAACTAGAACTGAACTAGAACTGAACTAGAACTGAACTAGAACTGAACTAGAACTGAACTAGAACTGAACTAGAACTGAACTAGAACTGAACTAGAACTGAACTAGAACTGAACTAGAACTGAACTAGAACTGAACTAGAACTGAACTAGAACTGAACTAGAACTGAACTAGAACTGAACTAGAACTGAACTAGAACTGAACTAGAACTGAACTAGAACTGAACTAGAACTGAACTAGAACTGAACTAGAACTGAACTAGAACTGAACTAGAACTGAACTAGAACTGAACTAGAACTGAACTAGAACTGAACTAGAACTGAACTAGAACTGAACTAGAACTGAACTAGAACTGAACTAGAACTGAACTAGAACTGAACTAGAACTGAACTAGAACTGAACTAGAACTGAACTAGAACTGAACTAGAACTGAACTAGAACTGAACTAGAACTGAACTAGAACTGAACTAGAACTGAACTAGAACTGAACTAGAACTGAACTAGAACTGAACTAGAACTGAACTAGAACTGAACTAGAACTGAACTAGAACTGAACTAGAACTAAACTAGAACTGAACTAGAACTGAACTAGAACTGAACTAGAACTGAACTAGAACTGAACTAGAACTGAACTAGAACTGAACTAGAACTGAACTAGAACTGAACTAGAACTGAACAAGAACTAAACTAAAACTGAAATAGAACTGTACAAGAACTGAACTAGAACTCAACTACAAACGAGCTTATATTATATGCCATATCTTTGACAATACTCTTACAGATCCAATAAGTGACTATATATTTTATAATTTTCACTGATTGTTAATGCATTTAAAAGGCACACACATATATGTATGAATGTATTTCATATACAATGTATATTAAAAACAGAACTTTGAAAATCAACGTTCTAAGACATGCAAAAAAGTTAGTGTAGGTCAGTGACAAAAGAGTACATATGTATATACATAAGTATGTATATCCGATGATAGTTATTGACATTTTAATGAAAATTAACCAATTGTTAATAATTTGACTAGAATATTTATGGAAAAAAATTGATTAGAGTTCCTTGTCCTACTTCTATCGCGTACTCTTTATAATATTTTTTTAAATATAAACATAAGTAAGTAATACAATTAATTAAATAATAAATATACTCGTAATTTATTTACAATATGTTAAAATGTACGTATGGGTGTATAGATAGCTATACATATGTATGTATGTAAGTATGAGTGTTTGAACAACTAGTTTTTTCGTCTATTCGATATGATTAGATAAATACTTTACTATTTTTAATTGAAATTGTTACAAAATCTTGTATGCAACGTGATGCATAAACAAGTTTTTAAACGCACCTGTCTTTGGTGGTGGCAAGTATTATGCTGCTGCTGCTAGTTGGATGGTTGGTTTGTTGGTTCGTTGGTTGTTTCTGCTGCTCTTGTTGCGGCTTTCTGTCTTGCCACCACAGACCGACCGATCGACAGACTTACATACTACATGCCACAAACATACGGCATACATTCACAACAACAATAGCAACAGCAGCAACATCGTCATGATGCATACTGAAAGTAAAATGCGGTTTAACCAGTCTTGTTGTAGAAACAATTTTATTTATTTTTTTTTTTTGTTTTTATCATTTCCTAACGTAATCACTCTTCACTTTCAATATTTCTTTATTTATTTATTTCTTTATGGTGGTTTAAGTTTAAGAAACACATGCAGACTATATATAGAAGCCAAGTTTACTATCTCCATTAAATTCTAGTAAATAAAGCTACGTGTCACATTTGCTAGCTAAGTTAGTTAGTTAGTTAGTTAGTTTGTTGTTAGTTAGTTAGTTAGTTAGTTAGTTAGTTAGTTAGTTAGTTGGTAGTAAGTTAGTTAGTTAGTTAGTTAGTTAGTTAGTTAGTTAGTTAGTTAGTTAGTTCGTTAGTTAGTTAGTTAGTTAGTTTTAGTTATTGTTAGTTAGTTAGTTCGTTAGTTAGTTAGTTAGTTAGTTTTAGTTAGTTGTTAGTTAGTTCGTTAGTTAGTTAGTTAGTTAGTTAGTTAGTTAGTTAGTTAGTTATTTCGTTCGTTCGTTCGTTCGTTCGTTTTTCGTTCGTTCGTTCGTTCGTTCGTTTTCGTTCGTTCGTTCGTTCGTTCGTTCGTTCGTTCGTTCGTTCGTTCGTTCGTTAGTTCGTTCGTTCGTTCGTTCGTTCGTTCGTTCGTTCGTTCTTTCGTTCGTTCGTTCGTTCTTTCGTTCGTTTCGTTCGTTCGTTCGTTCGTTCGTTCGTTTCGTTCGTTCTTCGTTTTTCGTTTTTTTTGTTCGTTCGTTCGTTCGTTTTTTCGTTTCGTTCGTTCGTTTCGTTCGTTCGTTCGTTCGTTCGTTTCGTTCGTTCGTTCGTTAGTTCGTTCGTTCGTTTCGTTCGTTCGTTCGTTCGTTCGTTCGTTCGTTCGTTAGTTCGTTTCGTTCGTTCGTTAGTTCGTTCGTTCGTTCGTTCGTTCTTTCGTTCGTTCGTTTCTTCGTTCGTTCGTTCGTTCGTTCGTTCGTTCGTTCGTTCGTTCGTTCGTTCGTTCGTTCGTTCGTTTCGTTCGTTCGTTCGTTCGTTCGTTCGTTCGTTCGTTCGTTCGTTCGTTCGTTCGTTCGTTCGTTCGTTCGTTCGTTCGTTCGTTCGTTCGTTTCGTTGTTCGTTCGTTCGTTCGTTCGTTCGTTCGTTCGTTCGTTTCGTTCGTTCGTTCGTTCGTTCGTTCGTTCGTTCGTTCGTTCGTTCGTTCGTTCGTTCGTTCGTTCGTTCGTTGTTCGTTCGTTCGTTCGTTCGTTCGTTCGTTCGTTCGTTCGTTCGTTCGTTCGTTCGTTCGTTCGTTCGTTCGTTCGTTCGTTCGTTCGTTCGTTCGTCCTCGTTGCCCCTCTGCGGCCCCTTCTC
>NW_023995210.1:82500-141177 GCF_015586225.1 Lucilia sericata | reverse complement strand
GGCGAGAGTATGTGTTCATTCAAGTATGTATTTAATGATATGGTATATATTCAACTTGTTTTTATATGTAAGTTTGTACAGTAATGAAGTATGTATATTGGATTTTATTAAAAAAATTTATGCATAAAATTGTTCTAAGAAATCAAATCAATTAAATTATTGAACAATTTCTGAACTAGAACTGAACTAGAACTGAACAAGAACTGAACTAGAACTGAACTAGAACTGAACTAGAACTGAACTAGAACTGAACTAGAACTGAACTAGAACTGAACTAGAAGTGAACTAGAACTGAACTAGAACTGAACTAGAACTTAACTAGAACTTAACTAGAACTGAACTAGAACTGAACTAGAACTGAACTAGAACTGAACTAGAACTGAACTAGAACTGAACTAGAACTGAACTAGAACTGAACTAGAACTGAACTAGAACTGAACTAGAACTGAACTAGAACTGAACTAGAACTTAACCAGAACTGAACTAGAACTGAACTAGAACTAGAATTGAACTGAACTAGAACTAAACTAGAACTAAACTAGAACTAAACTAGAAATAAACTAGAACTAAACTAGAATTAAACTAGAACTGAACTAGAATTGAACAAGAACTGAACTAGAACTGAACTAGAACTGAACTAGAACTGAACTAGAACTGAACTAGAACTGAACTAGAACTGAACTAGAACTGAACTAGAACTGAACTAGAACTGAACTAGAACTGAACTAGAACTGAACTAGAACTGAACTAGAACTGAACTAGAACTGAACTAGAACTAGAATTGAACTGAACTAGAATTGAACTGAACTAGAACTAAACTAGAACTAAACTAGAATTAAACTAGAACTGAACTAGAATTGAACAAGAACTGAACTAGAACTGAACTAGAACTGAACTAGAACTCAACTAGAACTGAACTAGAACTGAACTGAACTAGAACTGAACTAGAACTGAACTAGAACTGAACTAGAACTGAACTAGAACTGAACTAGAACTGAACTAGAACTGAACTAGAACTGAACTAGAACTGAACTAGAACTGAACTAGAACTGAACTAGAACTGAACTAGAACTGAACTAGAACTGAACTAGAACTGAACTAGAACTGAACTAGAACTAGAACTAGAACTGAACTAGAACTGAACTAGAACTGAACTAGAACTGAACTGAACTAGAACTGAACTAGAACTGAACTAAAACTGAACTAGAACTGAACTAGAACTGAACTAGAACTGAACTAGAACTGAACTAGAACTGAACTAGAACTGAACTAGAACTGAACTAGAACTGAACTAGAACTGAACTAGAACTGAACTAGAACTGAACTAGAACTGAACTAGAACTGAACTAGAACTGAACTAGAACTGAACTAGAACTGAACTAGAACTGAACTAGAACTGAACTAGAACTGAACTAGAACTGAACTAGAACTGAACTAGAACTGAACTAGAACTGAACTAGAACTGAACTAGAACTGAACTAGAACTGAACTAGAACTGAACTAGAACTGAACTAGAACTGAACTAGAACTAAACTAGAACTGAACTAGAACTGAACTAGAACTGAACTAGAACAGAACTAGAACAGAACTAGAACTGAACTAGAACTGAACTAGAACTGAACTAGAACTGAACTAGAACTGAACTAGAACTGAACTAGAACTGAACTAGAACTGAACTAGAACTGAACTAGAACTGAACTAGAACTGAACTAGAACTGAACTAGAACTGAACTAGAACTGAACTAGAACTGAACTAGAACTGAACTAGAACTAGAATTGAACTGAACTAGAATTGAACTGAACTAGAACTAAACTAGAACTAAACTAGAATTAAACTAGAACTGAACTAGAATTGAACAAGAACTGAACTAGAACTGAACTAGAACTGAACTAGAACTCAACTAGAACTGAACTAGAACTGAACTGAACTAGAACTGAACTAGAACTGAACTAGAACTGAACTAGAACTGAACTAGAACTGAACTAGAACTGAACTAGAACTGAACTAGAACTGAACTAGAACTGAACTAGAACTGAACTAGAACTGAACTAGAACTAGAATTGAACTGAACTAGAATTGAACTGAACTAGAACTAAACTAGAACTAAACTAGAATTAAACTAGAACTGAACTAGAATTGAACAAGAACTGAACTAGAACTGAACTAGAACTGAACTAAACTCAACTAGAACTGAACTAGAACTGAACTGAACTAGAACTGAACTAGAACTGAACTAGAACTGAACTAGAACTGAACTAGAACTGAACTAGAACTGAACTAGAACTGAACTAGAACTGAACTAGAACTGAACTAGAACTGAACTAGAACTGAACTAGAACTGAACTAGAACTGAACTAGAACTGAACTAGAACTGAACTAGAACTGAACTAGAACTGAACTAGAACTGAACTAGAACTAGAACTGAACTAGAACTGAACTAGAATTGAACTAGAACTGAACTGAACTAGAATTGAACTAGAACTGAACTAGAACTGAACTAGAACTGAACTAGAACTGAACTAGAACTGAACTAGAACTGAACTAGAACTGAACTAGAACTGAACTAGAACTGAACTAGAACTGAACTAGAACTGAACTAGAACTGAACTAGAACTGAACTAGAACTGAACTAGAACTGAACTAGAACTGAACTAGAACTGAACTAGAACTGAACTAGAACTGAACTAGAACTGAACTAGAACTGAACTAGAACTGAACTAGAACTGAACTAGAACTGAACTAGAACTGAACTAGAACTGAACTAGAACTGAACTAGAACTGAACTAGAACTGAACTAGAACTGAACTAGAACTGAACTAGAACTGAACTAGAACTGAACTAGAACTGAACTAGAACTGAACTAGAACTGAACTAGAACTGAACTAGAACTGAACTAGAACTGAACTAGAACTGAACTAGAACTGAACTAGAACTGAACTAGAACTGAACTAGAACTGAACTAGAACTGAACTAGAACTGAACTAGAACTGAACTGAACTAGAACTGAACTAGAACTGAACTAAAACTGAACTAGAACTGAACTAGAACTGAACTAGAACTGAACTAGAACTGAACTAGAACTGAACTAGAACTGAACTAGAACTGAACTAGAACTGAACTAGAACTGAACTAGAACTGAACTAGAACTGAACTAGAACTGAACTAGAACTGAACTAGAACTGAACTAGAACTGAACTAGAACTGAACTAGAACTGAACTAGAACTGAACTAGAACTGAACTAGAACTGAACTAGAACTGAACTAGAACTGAACTAGAACTGAACTAGAACTGAACTAGAACTGAACTAGAACTGAACTAGAACTGAACTAGAACTGAACTAGAACTAAACTAGAACTGAACTAGAACTGAACTAGAACTGAACTAGAACAGAACTAGAACAGAACTAGAACTGAACTAGAACTGAACTAGAACTGAACTAGTACTGAACTAGAACTGAACTCGAACTTAACTTGAACTAAACTAGAAACTAGAACTGAACTAGAACTGAACTAGAACTGAACTAGAACTGAACTAGAACTGAACTAGAACTGAACTAGAACTGAACTAGAACTGAACTAGAACTGAACTAGAACTGAACTAGAACTGAACTAGAACTGAACTAGAACTGAACTAGAACTGAACTAGAACTGAACTAGAACTGAACTAGAACTGAACTAGAACTGAACTAGAACTGAACTAGAACTGAACTAGAACTGAACTAGAACTGAACTAGAACTGAACTAGAACTGAACTAGAACTGAACTAGAACTGAACTAGAACTGAACTAGAACTGAACTAGAACTGAACTAGAACTGAACTAGAACTGAACTAGAACTGAACTAGAACTGAACTAGAACTGAACTAGAACTGAACTAGAACTGAACTAGAACTGAACTAGAACTGAACTAGAACTGAACTAGAACTGAACTAGAACTGAACTAGAACTGAACTAGAACTGAACTAGAACTGAACTAGAACTGAACTAGAACTGAACTAGAACTGAACTAGAACTGAACTAGAACTGAACTAGAACTGAACTAGAAATGAACTAGAACTAAACTAGAGCTGAACTAGAACTGAAATAGAACTGAACTAGAACTGAGAATCATAATGTGCATCTTGTTGATCCTATCCTCTATTAAATTTGTGGTCACGGATTATATCTATATATATCCTTGCGCTGGAGGTAGCGTTCAATGTACTCAGGAATTTATTATTTCTGGTGAAAACGCAGATTTCAGTCATCGCCGGGTTAATATTCAGCCCTGTTTAAGGCCGTGTTCAGGCCCTTCTCGGCCCTTCTACGCTAGTAATTTTTGTTTACTTGTTTTATCCAAATAATTTTTTATTAGTTTTATTACTTTTTTATTGAATCTTTTAAAAACGCTCCCTATACATTTTTAAGTTTTTTGACTACTTTGTCGGTTTAGATATTCTCACAAAAAAATTATTAATTGTTTATTACCTTCACTACTGAATAAAAAACTATTTATGTGTCCAGCTATAAAATTGTGTGCTATTCTAATCTAATCTGAAGTGAGCAAATCGAGATACTTAACATACATTTTTTTACGTTTAATAGACTGATTGACCCAATAGAGTTTGTGAAAAAAAAAATTGAAATTAACTTTTAACATAAAGTACAAACTATGAAGGAAACAAGTTCTAATAAGAGATTAAATTCATATATATTTTTTATCAATGACTAATGATGTTCATAATAAAATTGTGTTTGTTTTATTAAAACGCAATTTAAACAAAATTTAATAAAATTGTTTTATTTTGTTGATCGCTTGTGGGTTAAAAAATAGATCCTAGGAGGGAAGGAATATTTAAAATGTTGTTTAAAAACATCATAAATATTAAATGTAAATAAGTTTTACAGTTGAATTTTGGTTTTTATTATTCTTTATTTTTTTTAGAAAACTGTTCCATTTATTTAAATCATTTTAAATTTAATGTAAAATTACATTTACTAGCAAATTGCATGTAATTTAGACAAGATACAAAAATATTAAACATAAAAACATATTAAAGAAATTTAAAACTAATTTTCGAAAATAAAGAACATATTCTACAAAATCTCATAAATTGTTGAAAAGTCAAATATTTAGTTCGATATTGAAAAATAACACAACAACAAAAGAAAATGTCATTAATATATATTTTTTTTATAAATTTCTGGTAAATTTTGAAACAAAAAATTACAATTTGTTGAAAAACAAATAACCTGAACAAGTTGCTTAAAAATTTTTTTTTTAACGAAATGGGAAATCTTTAGGAAAATAAAACAAATTATGAATATTATAATTTATGTTGAAAAAAATTCTTAAAAATTTTTCAATGATGATTTTGTGTATCCGTCCGTCTGTCTGTTTGTGTTTTTTTCAATATTTCATGTTAAAGTGGAGGGAGATATACAAATAAAGTGGTGGCCAGAGGTAGACGACAAGTATTTTTTTGTTCATGATAAAATCATATAGAAAGATATTTTTTTTTTTGTTAATTTATTTTCGGTAGGGTCTGTTGTCAGTGGCAAAACATTACCTCCAACATGCTGTCATGTCAACCCGAAAACACACTGAAATTTTCAAAAAACAAAAAAAAAAATCTAAAATCGATGAAGAAAAAAATACACACACACATAAAAAATTTGTCGTTTGTTCTTTATTTGCGTTGGCATTTAGAATGTCGAGAATTAGTTTTTTTTAATTTTTTTTAACAATTTTTTTTTTAAACGCATAAACAGCACCTACCAACCAACCAACGACAAAAAACCCGAATATCCCACCATTAAACGCAATCTACAAAAAAATTTCTGCGTTATCGCTTAAAGACGCAATGCATATCATAGAACAAATAAGCTGAAATTTCATTAAATAAAAAAAAAAAAAAAAACAATTTAATAAAATTTTATAAAAAAAAACACTTAAGGTAAGTTCACATTTATGAAATATTTGACGATTTTTAACAAATATTTCTTTGCACTAATGTGAACAACAAATATTTTGATTATTAACACAAAAACAGCTGATTTGTAACAAACAAAATTGTTTGGCGGTGATCAAATATGTTATTAATGTGAACATAATGTGAACACCATGCATAAAATATTTTCATCGATTTTCAGCAAATAATTGTTTGGTCTTGCAAGTGAAATGTAAGAACAAACAGCATTAAATAACAGCTGTTATGAGTTATTTTGGGCTAAAAAATGAGTGTTGTCTAGTAAATAAATAAAAACTGAAAATTTTTCCTATAATAATTATTGGATTTGAAAAATTTATTTTTTAATGTTTTAAAAAAGTATATATATATATATGTATATATATATATTTATATATATATTTGGTATAAATCTAGCGTTCTAATTCAGATGATTTTAAAACATACCACATAATAGTAACATAACAAAGGCAAAAAACTCTTCGCTCTATTAGGGTCCGGGAGTACGGGCCTCCAAAGTTTTTGATATATAATCGGATATATCTCGATTACTGATTAAACGATATGGTCGATATGGCTGTCAGTGGAAAGGTCTCTGAAATACCTTTCAATTGATGTATAGTATGGCATATATCATTAACCCATTGAGAGCCAAGTTCAAATTTTATGTTTTTTCTTTTGACTTTTTTACAAAAGTAACGTTATCTCAAATATATATGGATATAAGCGTACCTCATCTCACATTAAATTTTCATATTTATACATACTCTACATTTTTAGCACATGTATATTTTACACTTTTAGCTAGGGGAAACTTTAAAAACTTTAACTATTTTTAAAAAATGAAAAATTATTTTAAAAAAATCGAGCCATATTTTAGAAAATTCACCAATTTTACCAAAAGAGAAACATTATTTTAAAAAATCAAGCGTCATAACAAATCCTAGCAATATCACCAAAAAGTGAAAAATTATTTTAAAAAAATTGAGCGATTTTTTTTTAATTTTTAAAATAACCTAATACTAATAAAAGACATACATTTCTAACTAATTTTATAGAAATAATAAATAATAAATAAACTAAATATTTCACTTACATACGACAAAAATGTTTAACTTGCAAACTTTTGCATTTCATGGATTATAGCTCTCAAACATATGTATATCATAGGAAATGTCAAAATATTGTCTACAAAATTTCATGTGAGATGAGGTATTTTTATATCTATATATTTTTTTTGTTAAAAAAGTCAAAATTAAAAAAAAAAAAATTTGACCCTGGCTCTCAATGGGTTAATGATACATATTATACATCAATGGAAAGCTATTTCAAAGGCATTTCCAATGATACCCATATCGAACATATTGGTAATGTTGATGTTTGCTTAAATATGATTTAAATTTAAATTTTCTAAAAATATTAATTTTCAAACTAACATAACTCTTGCATTTCATGGGTTATAGCTTTCAACATATATCATAGGAAAGCCCCAAACGTTGTCTACAAATTTCATGTGAGATGAGGTACCGTTATGTCGATAAATTTATGAGGATAACGGCACATCTGTAAAAAAATTCAAAAGAAAAAACATAAAATTTGACTCTGGCTCTCAATGGGTTAATGATATATATCATTTTATACATCAATGGAAAGTTCTTTCAAAGACCTTTCCAATGATACCCATATCGACCATATCGGTTAATTAGTAATCAAGAATTATCCAATTATATATCAAAACTTTGGAGGTCCATAACTCCCGGCCCCTAAGAGGGTGCAGATTTTTTTTTTTCATCTCTGTAGTCAGAAGAAAAAAGACTACCAGGTATTGAAAAAATCTCTTAAAATCAGCTGAATTAGAACGCTTGATGAATTCCTTAAATATATACAACCAATAATATAATATTGTAAAAGCACTTGCAGTTTTTAGCGATTTAATATTTAAATAGCATTGACCACATTAAAATAAAGTAAACAAGCAGCTGTGCTGACTTTTATTAAAAAAATTGTGCACAGTTAAATTAAATTAAATAAAAACAAAAAAGAAATACATACTTAAATAAATTTCAAAGGCATTAAAATTTACTTTATGTTGAATTAAAAATCATAGAATATGCAAAATTTTGCAGACATGGATGTTAAAGAACCAGTAGCCAAAAAAAGCCCGTACAAAACCAAATCTTTTAAAGATTGGGAAGAAAATTATATTTTTAAATTAATTTCATTGGTAGAGGCTGAGCCCTGTTTGTGGAACGCCTCAATGGATGGATACCACAATAAAGCCATTCGCGACATTGGCTGGCTAAATATTGCCGATAACTTTGAACCCGCATATTCGGTAGTGGATGTAACCACCAAATGGACAAATTGCGAATTCAATATAGGGGGTATGCCGCCCGTTCTAAAACAAAGTCAGGACAGGGCACAATGGAAATGCCTAAATGGAAATATTTTAATGCTATGGCTTTCGTAGGCCGAGCCGAGGATCACCAAACACAACCAACAATTTCCAATTTAAATATTGCCCATGGTACCGATAATAATAGTAAGTGTATATTTTAAAAAAATATGTACCTCAATAACAAAAAACTTGTAACTTATATCCAGTTGATAGCGACACCCCCACTACGTCAACACCACCATTATCTACCCCAACAATTACCCGTCGCACACAACCCTCAAATCAACAATCGGCAGCAACACAAATTGCAGAAACAATGCGTGATGCGGTTAATGTAATGAAAGAGCGTAAAGAAAATGCATCAGACCCAAATACGTCTTTCGCTAATTACATTCTAAGCGAGTTTAAAAACTTTAAATAGCACAGAAGCTGCGACTGTGAGAAAAAGGTTACTCTTTTCTTTATTCAATGCCTGGATGAGGAAAAAAATAGTAATAGTAAAATTAAATAATGTATTATAGTTAATGTTTATATTTCGTTTATTTTTGTTATTAAATTTACATATTTTTGTTATTGTATTTATATGAAACAAACATTGTTGTTATTATATTATAAACTTAAAAATTGTTTATGATTCTTTAATATAATCCATTCTAGTATGTCCTATTGATTTATATATATATATATATATAGTCTATAGTCTAGACCATTGACTAGTCTATAGTCTAGACTATTGACTAGCCTACAGTCTACACTATTGACTAGACTACAGTCTACACTATTGACTAGACTATTGACTAGTCTATAGTCTACACTATAGGACTAGTCTATAGTCTAGACTATTGACTATCTATATATATAAAAATGAAAGTGTGTTTGTATGTATGTAAGTTTGTTTGTTTGTTTGTGCTTTATAGACTGCTAAACGGCTGGACCGATTTTCCTGAAATTTTCACAGTTTCTTCCTGTATGTCTGGAAGGAACTATAGGCTACTTTTTATGTTGAAATTTCATGTGGGCGACGTGCCACGCCCATATTAAGAAAATATTAAATTAGTATATCTGAGATAATATAATAGTTAGAGTCTTCAAATTTTGTCGGAGCAACTTTAGTATCAATATAATTATTTAAGACAAAAAGTGGGCGGATTAGCATTAGGGGGCGTGGCACCTCCCATATAAATTTAATACAAAAATTCGTTTATCTTGGAAACTATTATAGTTAGAATATTAAAAATTTGCACGAGTAACTTTAACATCCATGTAAACATTTTGGGAAATAAATTGGCGGACTACCCATGAGGGGATCAGCACCTCCCATATTAATAAAATACAAAAATTGGTTTATCTGGGAAACTAATAGAACTAAATTCTTCAAATTTTGCACTAAGAACTTAAGTATTCATCTGAACATTTTGGAGAAAAAAGAGCGGACTTTCGTCATGGGGGGCTTGGAGGCCCCATATAAATTAAATAGGAAAATTATTATATCTGAGAAACTATTAGAGCTAGAATCTTCAAATTTTAATTGAAGAACTTTTACATTCATGTGAACATTCAGAGAATAACGGGCGGACTTTCAATGGGGGCTTGGCACCTCACATATGAATTAAATACAAAATTTCGCTTATCTGGGAAACTAATAGAACAAGATTCTTCAAATATTGCAAGAAGAACTTTATTATACATATGAACATTTTGGAGAAAAAAAGGGCGGACTTTCATCTGGGGGCTGTGAGTTCCCATGTGAATTAAATAGAAAAATTCGTATATCTGAGAAACTATTAGAGCTAGAATCTTCAAATTCTACATGAAGATCTTTGACATTAATGTGAACATTTAGAGAATAACGGGCGGACTTTCAATGGGGTCTTGGCACCTCCTATATGAATTAAATAAAAAATTTCGTATATCTGGGAAAATATTAGATTTTTTTTTAATTTGTCATCGATTACATCAAAATCTTAATTTACGTTCGGAACAAATGTATCTCTGGAAAACATTACAGTTAGAATCTTCAAAATTATTAAGAAGATTTTTTATTTACATATATTGCTTTTAGGGTAGCAAAGCACACTGGGTATAGCTAGTAGTCTATAATCTAGGCAATTGACTAGTCTAGTCTATAGTCTAGACTATTGATTAGCCTACAGTCTACACTATTGACTAGCCTACAGTCTACACTATTGACTAGTCTATAGTCTAGACTATTGTCTAGTCTATAGTCTAGACTATTGACTATAGTCTATAATCTAGGCAATTGACTAGTCTATAGACTAGATTATTGACAAGTCTATAGATTTGTATTGATATAGTCGAGACTATTGTCTAGTCTAGTTTATAAACTAAACTATAGACTAGACTATATTGTAGACTATAGACTGGACTATAGCCTAGACTATAAGCTAGAATAGTCTGTAGGCTGGACTATAGAATATACTAGTTTATAATGTAGTCTATAGTCTAGACTTTAGACTTGGTTATAGGCTAGACTGGACTGAATCATAGTTTTAATATTATTATTTATTTGATTTTTTCTGTAAACTATTTACAAGTAGAAATTTATAACCGATTTAGAAATTTAAATTAAGAAAATCATATTTTTTTTTTATAAATTTTCTTTATTATCGTGGTAATATTAATAACTGAATTAGCTATATAAAAAACCAACAGTCTTTCTGTAGAATTTTTATATATGTTTATATTGAAACGGAACTTCTCCCTCTTCAATAAAATATTGGGAGAATTCTTCTCGAATTACTGAGGTTTCTTGATTAACATATGAGCGGTGTGGTCGGAGGTTTGGTAAATTTTGGTCGATGTCATTCCGCCATTCACCAGGGATTAGAGTGCCATCCTCGGAATAGTGGTCAACCAATTTCGGATTGAAATATACGGTTTTTTTTTTGGGTCATCAAAAAATTGTGCAGAGCACAGCAAGCACAAGTTATTGTGCGTACTTTCGTGGGTTCAAGCATTATTGCGCTTCGTAATATTCTAAAACGAGCAGATAGAATTCCGAAAGCATTTTCTATAACCCTTCTCGCTCTTGACAATCTATAATTATAAATTCTTTGTGTTGCCGTTAATGTTCGCAAGCTATAGGGTTTTAACAAGTGTGGTGAGATAGCGAATGCATCATCAGCAACAAGCACATATGGTACCGGAATATTTCTAGATGGAAGTGGTTCAGAAGGTGGCAAATTAAGTTTATTATTGGTCATAGCTTCATTGAAGGAACTTTTGCGAAAAACGCCACCATCTGATATCCGACCATTTGATCCAACATCAATATACAGGAATTTATAAGATGCATCCGAAATCCCCATTAGGACTATGCTATGTGTGCCTTTACAAAATAGCGGATAGGAATTTAAATAAGTCATATTTTATTGTTTAGGAATTCATTTTACCTTTATAATTGTAATAAATACTTCCTGAATGTGCTGGTGCTTTCATAACCACGTGCTTTCCGTCTAAAGCTCCTATGCAATTGGGAAAATTCCACTTATGCAAAAACTCCTCAGATATAGCTTTCCATTCTTCGATGGTTGATGGTTGTCTATATTTTGATAATTAAAGAAATTAGTGTATTCCAAATAACCGTCAGTTAATGGTACCTTTAAATATTCCGGCTGAAGTACATTGTAAATTGCATTACAAACTCCTGGAACTATAACCGAGATTGTATTAAACGGTATCCGAAATACAAACTGGAGAGATCTAAAACTCTCACCTGTTGCCAAGTAACGAAGAGTAACCGCTAAACGTTCGGTGGCAGAAATGGGTTCCCGGAATCTTGTAGTCTGCTTCGTTATTAGAGGCTTAACTAGATTTAACTAAGGAAGCTATTAAAAGGTAATTAGGAATTTATATTACAACATAGAAACTTGCCAAATAATCAAAATCTTTTGCCTTCATTCTTAAAAAGTTGTGATACAGTGTTGGAGTTTCCAAGCGAAGCTCTTTCAACAACTTTGCGCAACACCCTTCCTCTTTTCGCCTTCGCACCCACTCACGAACCCATACTCTTTCTTGTTTTTCTTTTTTCCCTTCCAAAAGAATTACTGATACAACACCACAGCATAAAAGAAGAAAAGTATCTTCATTATTCATTTCAAACAAATAAATTTCTGTTTGTTTACTATTTCACTAAACAATTATTTCACACAAATATTTTGTTCAATCTGAACGGGCGGCAAACAAGTTTTTTCTGTTTATATTTTTAGCTATTTGACAGCTGTTTCATGAAACAAAAAACGGCAAATATTTTGTCACAATGTGAACATAAAACCAACTCTGTTTTTATTTCATATGTTTTACAACAAACAAGTGAAAAAATATTTTATGCAAATATTTCATAGGTGTGAACGTACCTTTACACACAAAAATACCTTAAAAATACCATCATCTCACTCACATGTGCTTGGTGGATGGATGGATGGTTGGTGGCTAGTGGTGGAAGGTTTTGTTGTTGCTGTTAGTGCACCTTATCAATTTACCTTGATGATCAAGATGGCGTTGTTGATCATGACGATGATGACAATCTCTGATATTGCGCCAACATTTCCTGATATTTTGTTGTCATTACTTTGCATTTCTTAATATCATTTGATTTTTTCTTACTTAGTAACTTAGACTAATTTAGTTTCTATTACTTTGTATAAATGACTAAAAGTCAGATGTTTACTTTTTACACCATTTCTAAATCAACTATGTCATTCATAGCTTGGAAAGGATTTTATAACGATTAATCCTTTTAATAGATTTATATACCCTACAACACTAGGAGGGTATTATGCACTTACGCAGATGTTTGTAACACCCTAAAATATTGGACCTATACCTACCATAAAATAAACCAATCGGCTTAGAGCCATTTAAATCCTTTCGTCCGTCGGTCCTTCTTTCATCTTTTAGAACTTAATACAAATCACAATTTTGAAGATAAATTTGGTACACATAATATTTTTGGCCCAACAATGAACCCAATTGATTTCAGCTTATAATTATGTGCGATGCCATGTCCGCTCTTGATAATTAACCTATTTCCGCTCTTGATAATTAACCTATTTCCTTTCATTGTTAGTACGGTAATTTTTCAAAGTTGTTTGTACAATAATTGAGTATTGTAGCTCAAATTATTTCCCCGATACACGAATTATTGTATATAATTTATATCGGAGGGTACCATGTCCCCTACTTCTAGTCCGTCCATATTTGTCTTAAATATTAATATTGATACCGAAGTGGCTCCAAGATCTGTAAATGTAATATAATAGATAGATAGATAGATAGATAGATCGATAGATAGATAGATAGATAGATAGATAGATAGATAGATAGATAGATAGATAGATAGATAGATAGATAGATAGATAGATAGATAGATAGATAGATAGATAGATAGATAGATAGATAGATAGATAGATAGATAGATAGATAGATAGATAGATAGATAGATAGATAGATAGATAGATAGATAGATAGATAGATAGATAGATAGATAGATAGATAGATAGATAGATAGATAGATAGATAGATAGATAGATAGATAGATAGATAGATAGATAGATAGATAGATAGATAGATAGATAGATAGATAGATAGATAGATAGATAGATAGATAGATAGATAGATAGATAGATAGATAGATAGATAGATAGATAGATAGATAGATAGATAGATAGATAGATAGATAGATAGATAGATAGATAGATAGATAGATAGATAGATAGATAGATAGATAAGATAGATAGATAGATAGATAGATAGATAGATAGATAGATAGATAGATAGATAGATAGATAGATAGATAGATAGATAGATAGATAGATAGATAGATAGATAGATAGATAGATAGATAGATAGATAGATAGATAGATAGATAGATAGATAGATAGATAGATAGATAGATAGCTAGATAGATAGATAGATAGATAGATAGATAGATAGATAGATAGATAGATAGATAGATAGATAGATAGATAGATAGAGATAGATAGATAGATAGATAGATAGATAGATAGATAGATAGCTAGATAGATAGATAGATAGATAGATAGATAGATAGATAGATAGATAGATAGATAGATAGATAGATAGATAGATAGATAGATAGATAGATAGATAGATAGATAGATAGATAGATAGATAGATAGATAGATAGATAGATAGATAGATAGATAGATAGATAGATAGATAGATAGATAGATAGATAGATAGATAGATAGATAGATAGATAGATAGATAGATAGATAGATAGATAGATAGATAGATAGATAGATAGATAGATAGATAGATAGATAGATAGATAGATAGATAGATAGATAGATAGATAGATAGATAGATAGATAGATAGATAGATAGATAGATAGATAGATAGATAGATAGATAGATAGATAGATAGATAGATAGATAGATAGATAGATAGATAGATAGATAGATAGATAGATAGATAGATAGATAGATAGATAGATAGATAGATAGATAGATAGATAGATAGATAGATAGATAGATAGATAGATAGATAGATAGATAGGTAGATAGATAGATAGATAGATAGATAGATAGATAGATAGATAGATAGATAGATAGATAGATAGATAGATAGATAGATAGATAGATAGATAGATAGATAGATAGATAGATAGATAGATAGATAGATAGATAGATAGATAGATAGATAGATAGATAGATAGATAGATAGATTAGATAGTGGTTGTCAGGTACATATCATATAGTTTACATTGTATTTTTTAACAAATTGTCTTTATTAAACAAGGATTTCCTTAATCATATTTGAAAAAATATATTGTACATAGTGATGAATACAGATTATGATCGCATACAAACAAAGTCTACTTTCATTATTTGCATTGTCTGTCGTTATATTAAAACACTTAAATGCATACGTGTGCTGTCGATATGTAATCTTACAATTTACATTGTAAATGGTGTAAATAAATAATTTTTCGAATTTTTTTTTTACCTTTCATTCCCCCATTTATTATTAGATTCATTCAAAAACTCACATGTGCTTTCTTGATTGCAACTGAATACAATTTAAGCAAATATTTTACTTAAATATTTTCTTTTTAGTTTTTTTTAAGTATTTTGGTTCATTTTAAAATTTTTTTATTTAACATTTTCATATGAATGTCGCATTAAAGTAAGAAATACCAAAAACAAAAACGTATTCGTATATATAGATATGTATGGTTGTAGGGAATGAGTTTACATTTCAAGATTAAGAGTGTTGAATGTAGTATGAGAGTATGAAATGGTATTTAGAATTTCGCCCGTTAAGTTACTAAATAAATAAAGTGATTTTTTGTAGTTTTCATCATTTGAACTGCTAGTTGTCTGCTCAAATGGACGGAAGGAAGGACAGACGTTTGTACTGGTGATCAAACAAAATTGTGCTGATAACAATTAAGGCAGCCAGTCAGTCAGTGTTGTGAGTACATCATAAAGTACAAACAAAACACGGTTTACAAATAAAATGTCTATTCAACTCATCTTGAAAATGAAATATCTTTTTTATATTTAGATTTTTTTGTTTGTCTTTTTTTAAGTTCAAATAATAGATTACACGAATTGGTTTAGTTTTGAACACATTTTTTTGTAGTTTCTTTGTTTAGTTTTTCAAAGTGTTTTTCTTTTGCCTTACATGATTAGAAACAATTTATATTAGTTGAAAATTGTTTAGATTGAAATGATCTATATTTAATGGATAGTTATTAATAACACGAACATATATTGAAACTCAAAGCTTTTTGTGGTCCACACATTATGAGCTTATAACTTCATTATAGATTATATATCATAACTCCTAGGGGGTCCTACACTATACTCCCCTACACAAGTTTACCTCATTATATATCCTCCCGGTTCCGTCTGTGTGCACTAGATAATTTTTTACCAAAACTCGGGTAAGCCGGGTTGAAGTCTATAGACTAATAACCGATGGACCGATTTTCTTGAAATTTTAGCAGAGTCTGTAATGAACTGAATGCCACTTTTGGTTTTGAAATTTTTAATGCCCTAAGCCACGCCCACACACAAAATATGTATCAAATTTTGTATATATGAGGAACATTAACCGTATAGAATCCACAAATTTTACACGGACAATTTTGAAAACCATATGCACATTTTGGAAAAAATTTCGAACTTTTAATAGTGGGCGTGGCACCTCCCATATGAATTAAATACTTAAATTCGTATACTATAAAATCTAGAGATACCAAATTGTGTACTAGTACTTAAGTATCAATATAAATATTTAGGACAAACAAGGCCGTAGGAGCAATACTGGGCGTGACACCTCCCATATAAACTAGATAATGAAAATACACAAAGCTGGAAAACTATCACAGCTAGATAATTCAAATATTCATTTGGAGAAAAAATTAGCGGACTAGGAATAGTAAGAGAGGCACCTCCCCTACAAAGTAAATATAAATAAATAGTCAAAATTTACTTAAACAAGTTAGAGTGCTATATTCGGCTGAGTCGAATCTTAAATACCCTTCGCCAGCTACTTTTATATTAATACTTTTCTACTTTAAGTGTTTTTCTGAAGGGGACCCTGTATAGCAGCTATGATAAATTATGGACTGATAGGAAAACAATTTCACAGTAATATTTCTCTGTATATGAGCAATACTTCTGCCAAACTTTATATGGATATCTTAATTTAGTAATGAGTTATGTGCCTTTAAGTGATTTTCGGGAGGGGGCCTTGTATGGGAGCTATGACCAGTTATGAACCGATCGGAAAAAAATTTCTCAATAATATTTCTGTGCATATAAGCAATACTTGTACCAAATTTTATATGGATATCTTAATTTAGTAATGAGTTCTGCGCGTTTAAGTGATTTTCGGGAGGGACCTTGTATGGGAGCTATGAAAAATTATCGATCGATCCAAAAAAAAAACGTTCATAGTAATATTTCTGTGCATATGAGCAATACTTGTACCAAATTTTATATGGATATCTTAATTTAGTAATGAGTTAGCGCGTTTAAGTGATTTTCGGCAGGGGACCTTGTATGGGAGCTATGACCAATTATGAACCGATCGGAAAAAACTTTCCCAGTAATATTTCTATGTATATGGGCAATACTTATACCAAATTTTATATGGATATCTTGATTTAGTAATGGGTTCTGCGCGTTTAAGTGATTTTCGGGAGGAGACCTTGTATGGGAGCTATGTCCAATTATGAACCGATCGGAAAAAACTTTCTCAGTAATATTTCTATGCATATGGGCAATACTTATACCAAATTTTATATGGATATCTTAATTTAGTAATGAGTTCTGCGCGTTTAAGTGATTTTCGGGAGGAGACCTTGTATGGGAGCTATGTCCAATTATGGACCGATCCAGAAAATTTTTTCTCTGAATGAATTCTATTGACAGAAGATTTTAATTTGTAAGACATAAACATTGTGACGGAAGTTATAAACAAATAACCCATTTTCCGGGAATATGTACCTTTGTATGGGCGGTATATGAAATTGTGAACCGATTCTGACAGTTTTCAGCAAGAATCAAGTTCTTGTATAGAAACGAATGTATGGTGATTTTCATGGAATTACCTTGCATATGTTTCGAGAAAATTACATCAGAATGTGTAAAAAAATGCTTATTTTTTCGAGTTTGTTTTAAATTTTGATTCATAACTTTTCCTGGTGTGAACCGATTTTGCCCATTTTCAATACCAAACAACTTACGAAAATTAAGAATATTTTGGGTGAATTTGGTCAACTTCTATTGCTTCGTTTTATCGCGAGTGTGTTTTAAACAGACAGACAGACGGACATAGCTAAATCGACTAAGAATTTGATAAGGACCCAGAATATATATATACTGTTGGGTCTCAGATTAATATTTCTTGATGTTACACACGGAATGACAAAGTTATATATACTCTCTATCACCACTGATGATGGTGGAGGGTATAAAAATATGTCAAACATTATTAAGCGATTCACTGATAACACTTGTTATTATTTTTATGAACAACATATTCTATAAATTGTAATCGTTTGACAATTACCTAAACTGATGTAAAAAGAAATTGATGTGAAGTAAGTGTAAAAAGTAAATGTCAATTATGTGTGTGTATTTTAAGTACTTTTTTCTGGCATTCCAATTTAGAAAAGTGTCTAGTCATTATTATATTCAAAATTTTGATTGCCAACCTACAACAATCAATTCTTGAGTAATTTCTCTCAATTATTTAACTTGATAAATTTAGGCACTACATTTAGACCTTTGCTCTTTATATAGAACAATAATTTTTAATAAATAATGTTCTTGAATTAAGCGCATTTACTTACGATGACAGCCTCTGTGTCGACTATTTTCGAAATGAATCCGGTAATAAAATATAGTTTTTTAATTAAGAATTTTAAATACACTGTCCGAAGTTCAACTGTCCGAAGTTCAGAACTAACTGGGGTTGGAATTGATTTGAAAAACTTTAATTTAGAAAGTGTGATATTCACACTTGTACTTAAGTTAAATTGTAGAGATAAAATCAATTCTTTAGTCCCAAGTGTGTCTCCTCGGGACCATAGAATAACAGGATCAGTAGTAAGGATAACAAGGAACACGTTTTTTTTCCTATCTCTGATCAGCCTGAGTTGCTAGATATATCAGAGTGATCCACACATTCACAATGCTCCAGATTATTCGGTATCACATCAAGAGACGTCTTGTGTAGATAATAGTTAGTGCTTTAATAGCTAGTTTACTATTATATACGGATTCCTAACCTCACCCAGTGCATCGCTCTTTTAATTGCCGAGATATCGGATGGAATTACAAAAATATCACGTAGAAAATATAAAATGAAATTCCATAATTTATACCGTAAATTATTGCAAAATTGAATTATTTGACAAAGTGGAGTGATTTTATTGTTAGAAAATATTGAAAGTTTTGTAGCAATTCTTAAGAAGTATTGCACAAATTCTGATAAAGAAATGGTGCTACTTTAACAATGTCCATATACATATCTGTGTGTTTATGTGGAACTTGTAGTTAAAGTAAAAGTAAAATTTTAAAAATATTTCGGACTTGAGCTCTCTTAAGTTCTCTTGTTTGTGCAGTAATAGAAAAATTTAGCACTAGGTTAGGATAGGTATCGAGGGCAGCTGCTACAGAAGCAGCTCACTTGGGTCCATTTAAGTTGGTCCCGTTGTGTTTTCTAGTGGTCGCACGTAGTGTGTTTTGATGTCACTCTCTGCTTCCAGAACTAAACCAACCGGTTTTATTTATGAAGCCAGACAAGAAGGGAGCACCAAAGTGATGTTCCCTGCTTTCAGTGAACGTAGCGCAATAGCTAAGTAGTTGCGGTATCGTCTCATCTTCTTCCTCATTATGACAACTTCAGCAGTAGTCATTATATACAAGTCCTAGTCTTCTGGCGTGAGTGCCTATGACACAGTATCCTGTAATTACTGATACGAGCGTTCTTATATACTCTCTTCGAAAACCTATGAGCAGTCTTGATCTGAGAGCATCATAGGGTTTTCACTGAACCACCAGATTTGGACTTTTCCATACAGTTCATTAAAAACAAGAGGCTTACAGTTCGTAAGAGAGATAACAATAAAGGCGTCGATTTCTTCCTCATCCAACACCGGCTAATTTATTAGCTATACAGTTACCCTAACATTTATCGTGACCAGGGACCCATATTAGCGTAATCCTAGAATGTCCCGCTATGTCATTTAGAGATACCCGGCATTTTTTGATTAACGTAGATGTCGTGAAGACACCCGTTAGATTTTTTATAGCAGAATTGCTGTCAGTATATATACTTATGTATATCCCCCGATATGTGATAATACCTTAGCCAATTCGCTGCTCGTTTGATAGCAGATATTTCTGCCTAAAGAACACTACCGTAGTTAGGCAGTCTGAAGGATTATTTAATACCAAATCCTTCAATAAAGAAACCACCACCCACTTTTCACTCCTCTTGGAGCCATAAATCGGAATTCCTATGTTGGGCTTCGTAATGCAATAATCAACATTTAAATGGCGTGATTCGATTTGTTTTATAATTCTAGAGTGCCCGGCAAGTTGAACGGCCATTAAGTCAGCTGGTACTCCCCCCTGAGGAGTGCCACGATTAACAAGTTTCGTGACGCAGACTCCACCCATTGTGGCACTTATGGCCCTATTACTCAATATTTTCCCAATGAACTGTTGATTTTGAGGCATGATTTATCTGGTGAACATCAAGTTCTAGAGTCTTGAGCTCGAAGGACGCAAGACTAATTGGTCTATAGTCCTTAGGTTTGGTATGTGATGTATTACCTCCTTTGGGAATGAAGACAACGTTATGCTGGGAATATGCAGCTTACTTAAGCATGCCTTGTAAATCAATAGCAGCCATGGGATCACAAGATCTTCATTTTTCTGAAGGTCTGATGGGGTAATTCCGTCAGGACCAAGTTAAAATGGGCGGGGTCAGAAAGTGGGCATTACTCCTCACATATTATTTAGTTTAGTAAAAATAAAAATGGGTGGGATCTGAATAGTGGGCGTGTTATATTCTATTAAAATTAATATTAAATAATATCTAGAAGAATTCAAAACTATACACGAGTAATTTTATTACCATTTTACGTAATTTATATCAAGATGGGAGGAATAAAAAAGTGGCTCCGCTTACAAAAATAAGTAGTTATAATCCAATATTTTAAAATGTTTAACTGTTAAACAAAGATTTTTAAACAATATTCAAGCAATTTTGCTACATCTTCAGGAATTGTAATAAAAATGGGCGGAATATATAGTGGGTGTGGCAATTCCATTATTTTATTGTCAAATATATCTTATCATGTTAAAATAACGTCAATTACACTAAACTTAAATCATTATTTTTACATTTGTAAGTTCTTATTTTAAGAATTAACGGGTTCAAAATAGTGGGCCTGTCGCTTAAATTAAACAAAAACGGTCAAGAAAAGAATTCAATCTGGATCTAAGCTCAATATATCTAAATACACGAATATTTATAATCTGCATCGAATGTAGAAAGGTTATTACAATTAATGTAAATATTTGGACAAAATGTATACGTTATTTTAAAAATTCAATATTCTATTCTGTAATCTGTTTTTGAAACTGTATCTATGCTGCATTTATATTCATGAATAGGTGCTAAAAATACGTAAAGTATACGTACGATAAAATGCGAGGTGTGAAGTTGAAGTATTAGTTATAGTTATTGCCTTCAAAATGAAC
Source organism: Lucilia sericata (assembly GCF_015586225.1). NCBI lineage: Eukaryota > Metazoa > Arthropoda > Insecta > Diptera > Calliphoridae > Lucilia > Lucilia sericata. The sequence goes on along the minus strand of NW_023995210.1, from coordinate 119,556 downwards.
TGGTTAAATGACTAACTACCTGTAGCTAAATGTTTTGTGTATCTTCTACTAATTAGCATCCTGTAAATGAATTAATAACACAAAACTACGAAATCATGAATTGCTATTTGGGCACTTGTTTTGTCGAGTTATGTATACATATTTGTTATAGATTTTTATGATATAGTTTTATCTTCATTTTAGATTTCTCTTTCGTTATGAGTTCTACATATGTATGTACATATAATTTCAAACTAATGTCAGATTTATTAAAGTGATTTTTTAAATCAATTTACTGAGAGTTTATACTATTTTTTTTTTTTTTTGGAAGGGGGAGGGTGTAAATTAATGCTAATTGAATTTCCGAATAAAATTGATTTCCACATCACGACTATTTAAAACGTGGACTTGGGGTGTTGAAATTCGACGTTATTTATACTTATTTATCCATTTAGAGTTGTGGTTTAAATGTAACAAAATTGTTTAATTTATGTGATATTTAATATTTTTATTTATTAGTATTATATTTACATATGTATGTTTGTGTGCCAGTCTATTTGTTTATTTATTAGTTAGTAATTTGCAAACTTTAGTTTTAAGTTATTTTTTTCTTTATCGTATTGATATTAAAAATAAACCTGCATATTCATATCCATATTAATAAATAGATATTAATAAATTTTAATTTATTATACTATTTCTGTATTAAATCAAAACTACTCACGTGAGTACTAAAGAAAGAGCTATTTTAAACAAAGTTATAGCAAATTATCAAATACACAATTACGAAAAGAAACATATTTTCAAAATTTACAGATAAAACAAATTCAGATGATTGGAATGACGGGGAATAAACCGCGAGAAAAAGAAGCTTTAAGCATATTTTCTGTTGAAGGAGAACTTTTTTAAACTTGATTATATAGTCTATAGTGTAGTGTAGTCTATTTTCTAGTCTATAGTATAGTCGACAGTATAGTCTATAGTCTATTCTATAGTCTATTCTATAGTCTATTCTATAGTCTAGTCTATAGTCTAGTCTATAGTCTAGTCTATTGTCTAGTCTTTAGTCTAGTCTATAGTCTAGTTTATAGTCTAGTCTATAGTCTTGTCTATAGTCTAGTCTATAGTCTAGTCTATAGTCTAGTCTATAGTCTAGTCTACAGTCTAGCCTATTGTCTAGTCTATAGTCTAGTCTTGACTAGTCTATAGTCTAGTCAATAATCAAGGTATAGTCTAGCCTATAGTCTAGTCTTGACTAGTCTATAGTCTAGTCTATAGTCTAGTCTATAGTCTAGTCTATAGTCTAGTCTTGACTAGTCTATAATCAAGTCTATATCAAGTCTATAGTCTAGCCTATAGTCTAATCTATTGTCTAGTCTATAATCAAGTCTATAATCTAGCCTATAGTCTAGTCTATAGTCTAGTCTTGACTAGTATATAGTCTAGTCTATAGTCTAGTCTATAGTCTAGTCTATAGTCTAGTCTATAGTCTAGTCTATAGTCTAGTCTATAGTCTAGTCTATAGTCTAGTCTATAGTCTAGTCTATAGTCTAGTCTATAGTCTAGTCTATAGTCTAGTCTATAGTCTAGTCTATAGTCTAGTCTATAGTCTAGTCTTGACTAGTCTATAGTCTAGTCTATAGTCTAGTCTATAGTCTAGTCTATAGTCTAGTCTATAGTCTAGTCTATAGTCTAGTCTATAGTCTAGTCTATAGTCTAGTCTATAGTCTAGTCTATAGTCTAGTCTATAGTCTAGTCTATAGTCTAGTCTATAGTCTAGTCTATAGTCTAGTCTATAGTCTAGTCTATAGTCTAGTCTATAGTCTAGTCTATAGTCTAGTCTATAGTCTAGTCTATAGTCTAGTCTATAGTCTAGTCTATAGTCTAGTCTATAGTCTAGTCTATAGTCTAGTCTATAGTCTAGTCTATAGTCTAGTCTATAGTCTAGTCTATAGTCTAGTCTATAGTCTAGTCTATAGTCTAGTCTATAGTCTAGTCTATAGTCTAGTCTATAGTCTAGTCTATAGTCTAGTCTATAGTCTAGTCTATAGTCTAGTCTATAGTCTAGTCTATAGTCTAGTCTATAGTCTAGTCTATAGTCTAGTCTATAGTCTAGTCTATAGTCTAGTCTATAGTCTAGTCTAGTCTAGTCTATAGTCTAGTCTATAGTCTAGTCTATTGTCTAGTCTATAGTCTAGTCTATAGTCTATAGTCTAGTCTATAGTCTAGTCTATAGTCTATAGTCTAGTCTATAGTCTAGTCTATAGTCTAGTCTATAGTCTAGTCTATAGTCTAGTCTATTGTCTAGTCTATAGTCTAGTCTATAGTCTAGTCTATAGTCTAGTCTATAGTCTAGTCTATTGTCTAGTCTATAGTCTAGTCTAGTCTGTAGTCTAGTCTATAGTCTAGTCTATTGTCTAGTCTATAGTCTAGTCTATAGTCTAGTCTATTGTCTAGTCTATAGTCTAGTCTATAGTCTAGTCTATAGTCTAGTCTATAGTCTAGTTTTGACTAGTCTACAGTCTAGTCTATAGTCTAGTCTACAGTCTAGCCTATTGTCTAGTCTATAGTCTAGTCAATAATCAAGGTATAGTCTAGCCATTAGTCTAGTCTTGACTAGTCTATAGTCTAGTCTATAATTAAGTCTATAGTCTAGCCTATAGTCTAGTCTATAGTCTAGTCTATAGTCTAGTCTATAGTCTAGTCTATAGTCTAGTCTATAGTCTAGTCTATAGTCTAGTCTATAGTCTAGTCTATAGTCTAGTCTATAGTCTAGTCTATAGTCTAGTCTAAGTCTAGTCTATAGTCTAGTCTATAGTCTAGTCTATAGTCTAGTCTATAGTCTAGTCTATAGTCTAGTCTATAGTCTAGTCTATATTCTAGTCTATAGTCTAGTCTATAGTCTAGTCTAACGTCTAGTCAATAGTCTAATCTATATTCTGGTCTATAGTCTGGTCTTTAGTGTATTCTATATTCTGGTCTTTAGTGTATTCTATAGTCAAGTTTATAGTCTAGTCTATAGTGTAGTCTATAGTCTATAGTCTGGTTTATGGTCAAGTCTATTGTATAGTATATAGTCTAGTCAATAGTCTAGTCAATAGTCTAGTCTATAGTCTTCGAACCCACAATATATTCTCATTAATAGAAAATTTAAAAAAGTTCGGGCATCGGAAGCATATAAATAAACATTAATGTAGTCAACATATGTCTTTCGAAATACCCTGTCTAACGAGCCCTTAGTGTAGACACGCAAAATATATTGGTATTTGTATTGACGTAATAAAACAAAATTTTATATTTTTTTCCCTATGAGATATTTTGAACTAAATTTAAATTGAATTGTGTTTTAGTGGAGCAAAATATAGATAATTGTGTATGAGTAAGACGCTATTTATTTTGAAATAAATATTAAGGAAATTTGGCGTAAAACAAATAAATATAAGATATTATAACGAAATTTTACTCTCCTGCTATTTTCTCTATTATACATAAATAGTGTCTAAAACATTGGATGGCACAAGGGGATGATTTCGCTCATATGACAGGTCTTTTTGTTAAATCTTTTAAAGCGCTGCTTTACGTTTGAAATTCTTATAGTTTTTACAAGTTTCAGTAGAATTGGTATTTGTAGAGGATTCCTGTCGGTGCCTGTTGTCCGCGCAAGTTAAACACTGCCGTAAAAGGTAAATTTTTTGTTTTCTTATATATTTTAAATAAATTTCTTGAGACTTAATTAATATTTTTACTTAAATCATGGTCACACTACTTCTCAAGATAAACTATAAATATTTTTAAAATTAATAAAATCATTTTACTGCATTTTATTGTTTTTCGAATAAAGTAATTGATTAAATTTTAAAAATTGGACTTTGACTTTAATATGAAATATTTTGCTGTACTAGATGGCATTTCCGTTAGCATATGGGTTTAAGATATAAAAATAATTTGTTTTATTTATAAAATATTCACTGGGAAAACACAGTCATACGGCAAACGAAATATTCTGAATATAAAATTCTAAAAGTTTTGCTAGAGAAAGGAGATTTTTTAATAAGTATGAGTGTTATTAATCACAGACTATGTTCTTCACTTCTCTTATAAGCTCGTTACCATCTTTATCTATTCAACTTATTCTTTACTTCTTAAATATTATCTTTACTGCCTCTATCGCTTTTTTCTCCTTCCGTATCTTGTTTTCTTTCCAGGCATTACAAAGGGACCTAATTGGGCCCAAGTAAAGTTATACTCGTAATAGTATACAGTCTGCTGAACCTAACCTATGAGTGTTATCTTTGCCCCTTACAAATCTTTTATTCTATAATTCCTTATAAAAGAAGAAATTTTGTGATATGATACTTATTCATGTATTAGATTTGTGCTAAATTGTAAATATCTTTATAAGGGGTAATTATGGACTGATTCTCATGCTATATAGTGAAAGATTTCAGGTTTTTGTGTTGTCCATTTGCAACACGGACATGTCTCTACCAACCAAGAATCTAATATGGGCCTGCATATTTTCTCAAAATCGAATAAGAACCAGTAAATCGATATGATTGAAGATTATATATAAAGAGAGTATACCGCTGATCGCGGTCATTTGGAAAGCAATATAGACCGCTTTATCAATTTTTAAAACTGAATTAGTTCTTTGGCCCAACAACCAAATCGAAACCTTCAACAGTCTCTATCTTGCAACCTAGACGGTAAAAAAATGCTCTTAAAGGTTCAGATACATTGACACATTTTCCCTGGATTTTGTTTTCTATTGAACTCAAAACATCTTCCATTTTCAGAAAAAAACTCCATCTCTGAAAGTTCTTATATTCCAGTTTTCAATTATAGTCCGAGTTTGATATATAAAGTTTGTCAACGAGTTTTCCCGTTGTCTCTTTTATTAGAGACTGTTTAATTTGCGATTTGTTCAGGTGTTGTGAGTTGTTAGACCCCTGCTCCGTAGCATCAGTTGCCTACGTTCCATAAGGACATATAACTGAGGCGCTTTCTAAATCTAGCTAGTTTGAAGCGATGCATCAAACCCAATACCCGTAGAATATTGAATTTTATACCTGAAGTTTTTCACAAAGGAGTTATCCTGACTCTCCCAATAATGAAGATTCCCACATAATCTCATATTTACGTGAACACCTGCCGAGTTGGCCTTATTTCAAATATTTGAAATATCACCGCCCCTTTGTATTTCTAACACCAAGGTGGCAATTTTTGTAAATGGTTCTGCCGGTTTTGCTGAACAAGTATTTTACTCTTAGTATACGGATGGGTGAGGAGAAGCCCACATACCCATACATCCATCCCGTACCATATACACTTCACACAAACTTGCTAATAACGCATAATCCCACAGTCACTCCTCTACGAGGTATCTATTGTCTCGGTAACAGCTCATACTTATCTCGAATTATAGGCTTTAACCAACATTCTTCTCCCACGAGTTTAAACCACAGCCACCACCTGCACCCCGAAGGGACTTCACACTAACCTGGACGATGCAGTCTGAATCTCCCTGGTTCGATCCCAGGTCAAATGATTCCAAGGAAAGAACGAGGATACATTTTACAGTTTTTGGTCCAGACAGATTTAAGACATTTGTAGCACCAGATTGCAATAACACCAAGATGGGGAAGACCATCAAGGTAATATGCCCCAGGGTGAACCTACACATATAATTAGACCCATCCCTCAAATCAATGGGCATTCAAAGTCCATATACCCATTGCTTAATTTCGCAAAACCGGTGGTCGAAATAAGTCAGAGTTAAAAATATATGCGCCCGGCTAATTACCGGATATATGTACATAAACTTTAATATTTCTCTGGCTGTGGTGTAGAATATATTTTACTGACATAAGTGCTCCGATCTACGAAAGCCAAGTCTTATTCGAACGAAAAATTCCTATTTGTTTAGGTGTACATATTGTTTAAATGATCTTTGCTTAATTGTAGTTAACATCAACTCGTTAATTTGAAGTTCCACAGAAATCTCAACCCCCTTAAAATACACATCAGGTGGTAGAATTTTTGAAATGATTACATTAAGTTAAAACGCTATCAAATTATTAACCATGACTGGTACAAAAACTTATTTTACACAATTGAATGTAAACAACAATTCCATTCCAAAATCTGAGAGAATGAGAATAAAAATATATTTATGCGTTTTTAATTTATCAACAGCTATCAACAAACAAATTCAAGGTTATGACAATTTGAAACGAACATAAAACACGAACCTAATAATAAAATTCTAATGACTTGACCTTATACTGTGGCAGGATCATAACCTTTTGAACAGGTATCAGTTTTTTTTTTTAATTTTGGGTCAAACAATTAATAATTGAAAAATCTTTAACTTGCTATAGATACTTTATGTGTATCTATGAGATACAATTAAACAAATTATATGCTAAATAATACATTTAAATAAAATTCAAATGTAAATTTTTCGTTTTTATTTATTTATATATTTTTTTCTGTTTTCTGTTAAATTCACATATACGTTCTAGAATTAATATATTTTAGCAGATACAATTTGTTGTTATTATTGTTATTGTTGGATTGTATAGTATCTGACAGCTAGAAATACAAAATACTGAAATTTACACTCATACATGTGCAACACTTAAACAAAATCACACCAAAAATATAAAATATTGTATCTGCAAGTTGCTTTTGCTCTTCCACCACTATATTGACAGATACTTTAGTATTTTTTTACTCTTTTTTTCACACCAACTCTCAGATTTTGTGTTATATTCGTCTCTCGGATTTTTTTAGTTGTATTTTTCGTACATTAAATTAAACTAATATTTAAACTAGAGAGAACAATTGCTCACGTGGTTAAATCATTTTTTTTTTTTTTGGCTCACTATAAGTTAAAAATACTTTAATTTAAAAAGTAGAAGAAGAAAATACAATTTTACAATGTATAAGTCTGTTTTTTTGTTAGTGTATTTTCTTGTATAGAAATAAAATAGAAAACATTATAGAAAAAAATCAAAAAAATATCTACATATATCGGAGCACATTCGAATGAATACGAAATGTTATAGAATTTTTTGTTGGTATTATTGTTATTGGATTCTAACAATATTCTAATAACTATACGGTGGTGGGGTTGTTAATTGTGAAAGAGATTTTCGTTGATATGGTACTAAATTTATGCGCTCCAAAAGTACTTTCTTTATGATGGTAGGGTTTTGAAAGAAATCGTTCATTTTAAGGAAGTAATAATGTTATTTTCGTCTTTGCCAAAATCAAAATCTTGTCATATATTGATATTAATACAAATAACAGCATGATTTTCGGAAAAGAACCTTTTATGGAGTTAAATTTGTGTACCAATTATGGACCGAACTCTACATATTTTGACAGAATGATAAATTTATAATAGGAAACTATTATATTATTGAATTTCTCTTAATATCATCGTTTTCACAATAAAGCGAGTTCTGTAGTAGATATAGGGTCAACTATGGACTGAAACTTATGAAATTTCATAGATGTTTTGATTCATAAAAAACTTGTTTAAGTCAAATTTCATCACTTTATCTGCATATGTGGAAAAATTCATCCTCTATCTCGTCTCGTTTAGGATCTATCTTAAAATCAAATAAGGACCCGGTATATACAAATATAATTTTATGTATCAACGTCCAATATTTCGATATGTTACTATAGAAAGTATACTTATCAATTCTTAGTAGATTTGAAATAAGTGATTATAAAGGACCTTCGAGGTCTTTTCCCTTTTCTATGCAATCAGACAGATGTTTAGGAGAGCTTTAGGAGATTTTGGTAAAACTAACATCGATCAAATTAACTAAACTAACCTAAAATGTTTCATTTTGATTTTCGGAAAAGGACCTTTTATGGAGTTTAATTTGTGGACCAATTATGAACCGAACTCTACATGTTTTGACAGAATGATAAATTTATAATAGGAACTTCACAATAAAGCGATTTCTGTAGTAGAGATAGGGTCAACTATGGACTGAAACTTATGAAATTTCATAGATGTTTTGATTCATAAAAAACTTGTTTAAGTCAAATTTCATCACTTTATCTGCATTTGTGGAAAAATTCGTCCTCTATCTCGTCTCGTTTAGGGTCTATCTTAAAATCAAATAAGGACCCGGGATGTACATATATAATTTAATGGGTCAACGTCCAATATTTCGATATGTTGCCATAGAAAGTATATTTATCAATTCTTAGTAGTTTCAATTTGAAATAAATGAAATAAAGGACCTTCTAGGTCTTTTCCCTTTTCTATGCAATTAGACAGATCTTTAGGACAGCAAAACTAACCTAAAATGTTTCATTTTGAAACGATAAAACAGATAACAGATTTAAAAGGGTTGTCAAGTGTGGTGTAAACTATAAAACTATAACTGTATTGGGACCTGGAAAATTGGAAATTAGAAGGTAGGAGAAAGAGCCGGAGCATTATCTAGAACTGTTGAAACTTTTATCAAAAGAATTTAAATAAAAAACTATCAATCTTTCACTTCACCTTAGTGCCGTCTGATATCTATATTAGGGGCTGCTGCCTTTTATATCTGACAGCTGAAATTTTAGCCAAAATCACGGTCTTTTATTGAGTGTGCTGGGTCTAACTTCAGAGGTATATTTGTATATACCCTGTCTCTTTTACTTCTACCAGCTCTAAATGTCTTGCTAACCTAGTATAAATCTGTAATAAATGAATAAAGGGTGTTCACATCTTTTGATCTTTCAGAAAGGTATCTGAGGAATTATCAATCTCTGCTCAAAAAATAGATAGAAATTATTTCTCTTGATTAAGTTCGTCGATGAGGATGTGTGTCCTTTCTTTCACAGGCGAATGGAATTGGACTTATTGGATGAATAATATGAATTATGAAAAACTTTCCGCGAAGGATGTTAGACTCCTCAATGCATGGTAGAATTCGGATTACCTAATGTAATGGTTAGCTAACACTGATGGAGGAAGAACATTAAAATAGTCTCATAAAAACCTTTCTATATATTTGGCGTAGAACAGGATTTCTCCAGGAATCAATAAATAAATTTTGAACTCAACTTACAATTTTAAAAAGAATAAAGTTTAGTAGAGCACCAGAACGGAATCCTTTTGAGGGGCTAATTTCGCAACTCTATAATATTTTTACCATTTGCTCAATCATCAACAAAATTAAAAAAAATCTTATTTTCCTTAATTTCTTCCAAGACCGCCATTTTGGAACTAACAGGATCTAAACAATGGGCGAATTGAATAGTTATTCTTAATTAGTGTAAAAATTGCTGGGATCAGAATGTTGTCACAATGATATTGATTAAGATTAGCGGTCAGTCGTTGGATTTGAATTGGTTCTTATTAAGGACTTTGCTGTACGATGTCGTAATACTTTCAAAGGGAAAGGATCCAAATTACTTGTGTAGAAGAGCTGAGGAGGCTCTGAATACGGCCTTGAGCTGGGCTCAACCGAGAGGCCTCAATGTTAACCCGGCGAAGACGGAAATCTGTCTTTTCACAAGAAAGACAAACATTTCTACTACAGTGAACCTTGCTACCGGTGATGGACAAAGTTAAGTAATTAGGTGTAATTCTCGATCGGAAATAAAAAAGGCGCTTACAGCCGAACGTTTCTTTACTTTAGACGAACTGGCCAAAAACGGTTATAGGACACGTCATCAATGTATACTGGACACATTGGAAGGTTATACACAATCATCGGACGTGCCTGATCGCATGCTAGACACAGAATATGTCTGAAACTTTAAAACGCTGATCCCAGATAGAATGTCTTGGTCAAGCGGAATACTAGAGCAAATACCGTTGTTGGACAAAGTGGGCCTGGGGTTCCCAGAAATAGAAATATACCACCGTTTATCTAATCATAAGACAAGCGTCCAGGCAGAAGTCCAAGCAATAACGGAATGCTCAAATTGGATTAGAATAAATATTGCGCCCACAGCCCTTATATATTAAACGAAAGGGCGAATTTAATAGCCATAAAGGGAAGGGAGCTCGAGGTTGTTAACCATTCGGCGCAACAAAAGCTGAATTAAAAATATGGTTGAGAGAATCTCATAAGGCCTCTTGGAATAATGAAACGGTAGGTAGTACCAAAAATATCCTATATGGTGACCCTGATGAGAACAAGACGAGAAATCTTCTTAAAATGAGCAAGTCTGAAGTTACTATGATGGTAGGTATTCTGAGTTGACACACAGGATTACCAGCACATCTATACAAAATTGGCCGTGCGGATTCAGACGAATGTAGAGCATGTGGAGAGGACAGCGAAACTCTGGAGCACTTTCTTTGCCACTGCCAGGCATTCGTCGAAATTAGATCCTGACTAACTCTTATTGGAAAATTCTTGGGGATTACGTTCAGGAAACTGAGTTTCTGAACATTGAAAAATAATATACTCAGTGAACAATTTTTTTTGCTGTACTATACATCCTCCTATCAACCGAACCTAACCTAAACTGTATCATTTGTTTTCCATTGAAAGTTATGATCATATAGATCCTCCAATGAGATTGACAGTTGAAGAGCTTGAAGTTAATCTTATAGTTTCCCTGTACTGGGAAACTATAAGATTTCGAGCGTTTGTTTCGTTCCTGTAATTAAAAACTGCTGGGTCCATTCACAATTAACAAAGTTTTATAAATTAACTTTTTTCTTGCTCAAAATTTTGAAACTTTTAGTTTATGTTGATGAACTCTTTAAGATTTTTATAATGAAGAACTAGATCCATTTAACATTTAATAGCAAAAATTGCCTTAACGGAACTGTTTCGATTAATTTCCTGCAACAATTGATGCTTTCGAGTCCAACATAATCGATAAAGTCATTCAGAACTGGGCGTCCAGATTGTGCTTCGTAAAGAATACCAGCAGTAGCTAGATTCGTCTCAATTAAAAGCCAAAAATGTGAAATCAAAATTAGATAATCTTAATTTCATGAAATGGAACTGTTAAGTTGCTCTCGTTTATTTCCTGAAATAATTCACGCTTTCGTAACCAACATAATCGAAAAAGTCGTTCAAAATTGGACATTCAGATTGTGCTTGATAAAGATTTGAAATTAATTTTTACTTGGAAAAAGTACTTTATTCCATTTTTCCGATAAAGTACCTAGAATATAGGTATAGTACGGTGCCAACATTACAACCCCATTAGTGGGTTGCTCATGTTCTTGTTGTTGTCGTCATTGCTGTTATTTTTTGAGTATCTCTGAGGTTGTTTTGTATTTATATCTCTGTGTGTGTATGTCAGCGAGCGTGTACGAGTGTATTTGCTGCTCTACAGTGAGCATGTGTTTGTTGTTATTTGTTTTTGTTGTCATTTATTTTTTTTTTTGCTCTTCTATAGTATTTTTTTTTGTTTTTGTGCGTTCTTTCGAGTAAAAATCGAAAAAGAAATGAAAAAAAAGCTAAAGCGGCGGCTGACTGGGACCAAATGACAGTGTACAAAACATTAGTACTTGTTTCACTCGTTAGTTTGGTTTGATGACTTACGGTGCGGCTATAGGAATTTATTTTTTTTTGGTTTAGCATGCGAACAAAATAAATATTAAAACAAAATAAGAAAAATAAATATATAGTAATAAATAAATTAATAATTTATACTAAAGTTGAAATTAAAATAATAACGAAAGAATTAGAGAAAATTTAAATGTAATAGTTTTAATTGAAAAAAAAAACACCTAAAACGCGTGTGAAAATTTGAAAAAAATAATATTTAAAAACGTAAAGAAAAAAGTTTAAAACTTTGTTTTTTTTATTTGGCAGTTTCGATTTTTTATTATTTGTTTAAAATCCCCTTTCTTAACAAACGAAACGAGCCTGAAAGTTTTTGGCCCCCTTAATACCCCACGCCTTTAAGTTGTCATTACTAAAACAACGTGTAGAGCAAAGTTCACAAAAAGGAAAAAAATTATTTATAATTTTTGTTTAAATTTAAAGCGTTTTTAATTTTGTTAAAATATTTTTATAAATATAAAACTAAGTTAAAGTTTTCAATTAAAAGTTATAATAAATTTTAAGGTTTTAATTAAAATAACCTACAAAAAATCAGCTGTTTAGCTAAAACCAAGTGTCAAAAAAAAATAAAGAGAGAAAACAACAACAACAACAATTAACTGTTATAATTAAGTGTTAATAATAAAACAACAATTAATGTAATAAAAAAAAATTTAATAAAATTACAAAATTTAAAGAAAAATAATTAAAAATTTTGGAAATTTTGAAAATTTAAAGAATTTTTTAATAAAAAAACTTAAGAGCACAAGTTTAAAGAGAGATTTTCTTTTAAGTGAAAGTGTGTGTGTGTGTGAAAAACTGTGTGGAAGGCAAGTGGATTTTGTTGTGAGTTTTTGAGCTGGTAGTGGTAATATCCTGGTTAAGTTCTACTACACCCACACATGTTTACAACACGTTCAAAATTTTGCACGCCAATTTTTAGTTAGTTACACGCAAGGCAACTCTTTGGATTAAACTCATTTTTTTGAACTAAAAAAAACGCTAAAATTCTCATTTCCTTAAAAAAAAATTACAAAAAAAACACCTTTGAACAGTTGCCGTGCTAAAAAGAAAATTTTTTAAATTTGTTAAAAACAACTAACTAAAACATGTAAAATAAAACAATCTACAAATTAACTGCCTTGTTTTAAAGAAAAAGAACTCTGCTCCTAATATACTCTTCATAAACAAAAATTACCCACAAATAAAAACCAAAAAAAAAGATTTTTTTTTGAAATATTTTGTCTATAGACTATAAAATCATCGATTTTTTTTTGTACTCACTTAGAGAGAGGATTTTGTATTATTTGTTTCTTTTTTTTTAAAAGTGAAGTGTTGTTGTTTATAAATAATATTACTTAAAAATTACTGCAGTAGCAAACAAATACAAAAAAAAAGCGCTAAATTAAGCTTAATTTCAAAAGGTTGTTGTTAAAAACAAAAAACTAATAACAATAATTGGCTTTTAAACAAAAATATAGAAATAACCATAAAAAAAAAATTAAAACTCTTGCTACTAAAACTGAAAAATTAAAAAAAAAAACGCTAATTTGCAAAAAACGCTTAAATTTAAAAAACTCAAAGTTTAATAATAAAACATGTTTAAATCAATAAAACTAATATTAAAACACAATAAAAACTTTAAAAATAGTTAAAATCTTTAAAAACGCTTCAAATAAAATAATTTAAAATTCTAACCTCAAAAAAAATCACTAAAATTAAACAAAAAAAACCAAAAATTTTCCGTTAAGCATTTAATGCAAAATAAAGAAAATATTACAAAAAAACAACCTTTAAATAAATACAAAAAAATACACTCAACTACATAAAAAAACTAAAAAAAAAATTGTTAAAATTATTTATTTTTATAATCATTGTTATTTGTTAAAATAAAAAAAAATTGCAATAAAAAAAAGAAAATAAATTAAAAAAATACGCTGTGCATTTTCTAGTAGCTGAGATTCAACAACCACAAGTTAGAAAAAAATCACTAAAATTACCTTCTAAATAAAATATAAAAAAATCACTTAATTAAAAAAACGCCTAAAATAACATAAAAAAACCCACAAATAACACAAAAAAAAATCAGCTATTTAACAAAAAATTAAACAAAAAAAACATTAAAGCATATAAAATATATATATAAAACAAAATAAAAGCAATTTGTTAAATACACAAAAAAAAAAAAACAAAAAAAATAATTAAATTTAAATAAAAAAAGGTGCCTTTAATTTATAGCAAATTTTACAACATATTAAAACAAAAAAAAAGAAAAATTAACCCTAAAATTAAAACACGTGCAATATTTATTAATAAGCCATAAAAAAATTTTGTCCTAAATAATAATAATAATAATAATAATAATAATTTTAAACTTTGTGATTTGTTTTTATTATCTTTAAATAAATATATATATAAAATATAATTTGCTTAACTAAAGCAATAACAAAAGTTATACAAGAAAAAAAAAAAATAAATAAATAAATAAAATTCATTAAAAATTTCTTTAAGAAATTTTTAAATAATTATATTGCAAATATATTTCGTTGCTGTTTGTTTTTGTAAAAATTTTATGAAAAAATGAGTGACAGGGAGCGATCGTCCCCAACACTGATCGAAACTGGTTTAAAAAACTTAATTGGTGGACGTGATGGCAATTATCCATTGATAAGCGGCATAAATGGTAAGTGGAACTGAATAGAAACAATCATTCAATCAATTAATCGAATAATGGGTTTTATTAAAGTTCTTCCAAGGTTCTGCAAAGTTTTCTCGATAAAAGTTATAGAAGTGGTTAAAGTTATATGTATGATCTTATAAGCTTCTCAGAATAAGCTGTTCGACACAGAATCCATTTTAAACCCACCGACCAAAGTATAATTTTCATAAGGATTGCTGTGCTGGATCCGCATCAGAATTCCTTTATTACATCAGATATCGTTTCCGATTTTGGTGATATTTAAGACATTATAATAGGGAAGAGTCATCTGAAAGTCCTATCTGCCGACTTTAAAATAAAGTTTTAACCTCTATTATATCTTTTTCCTGCTTCGAGAAATTCTGATGAAAATTTCGCATTAATTATAGCTAAATTTAATAGAAATGTATACTTTGATCTAAAGGTTTTGATTTTTGTAATAGTGTGACGAAAGGCTGTAGTACCTAGTGAAGTACAGTTCCTCAATAAAAATTGTTGATATTCAAAACTAAAGAAAGGTCCGAAATTAGATTTAAACTCCCATCCAAAGAAATAAATATTATTAGATATGGAGAGACAAATAGTTACACTTTCCCCTAGAAGATTGCTCAGACCACACCTAGCTATATCTCCCAGTTTCTCATGGAATCTGTACCTAGGACAATTGCATATAAATAATATGATCTACTCTTTCTGATGTGGATCTTCGTCCCTGCACAACTGAGATCTTATAGCTCAGAGACCGGTTAGCACTCCTTCTAAATGTGTATTACTTTTTCTGTCTATTACTTAGTAATTATTTTCTATATAGCCCCAATAGTAATTTACATCGATTAGTGTCCAGTTTAGGCCTCATAGTATTGGATACCCTTCCTTTCAATCTACTGTACCTGGATCTAGGGTTATAAAAATATAGTCTGATATTCCCCAAGGAGTTCTATCCTAACCAATTAGACCTACCTAGTGCTATATTTTATTGTCTATGGTCCATCTAGATCAGACCTGAATAGTTTGAATAAATTGTCTGATGATACAATCCTAACTAAGTTCTTAATAGATGTCGATTATATGCAACGGCCTTTTTCGCCCTATCCTCTCTTGTTCGACTACAAGACATGGTGGAGGGATTCTGGACATCTTCTCAATGGCATCCTGTCGAACAAGTTAGTTGAAGACCTCCAATCAATTGACTAGATAGGATTATATTAGCATCAGAGTTAAGAGGGAATAGCTATACATTCTGCATATGAGAATCTATCATTATCGTATCATGCCTCTCATCATGGATAAGTCTGAAAGATATAATGTCTCACAAAGCGTCAATTTCCTTGTCCTTTCTGTTCCCCACATACTCCCCCCGGGGCATGCGACATTAATGAGTGTCGGCCGGGAGTAAAAACTGGTGATGATCAAATGTATCCTCGGCCTTTCTTTGGCCGTTGTTGTACACGTGGTGGCTGTGGTTTGAACCCAAATTCTAGGGAAAAATAATGTCGGTTACCTTATGCAAGCGATACCATTGAAATTTCACTCCTTGTATAGGGTTTACTCTGTTCATTACCAGATTTACCATATACATATGTCGACCTTTAATGGGGTCTTGGCTCAATTATAGATCAAATTCTATATCATTTGAATGTGTTTTTCTGTAAGGATAAAGTGGGATCGAATATGGACCGATCCTTAAGAAACTAGTTTTTATAGAACTTGTTAATATCTAATATCTTAGCTATATTCATATTTTTAAACTAGTTATAGAAATCAAAATAATTTTCTGAAGGTTCTCTATATGCGGGGACTGGGATCAAATATTGTCCTATTTTCTTCAAAAATTAGGGTACAGTTTATAAAGATTGCTTCATAAGAAACAATTTTGTGAGATGAATTTTGAAATCATGGGCCGATGTTAGCCATTCTCAATTCCATGTGGGTCCATGACCAATATTTCGATTTGCTACAAACATAATGACAATATCAATAATAAAATCACTCAAAATTGGTATTATTTTTTTTTAATTTCTAACTAAATAAAATTTTTATTTATTTTATAATGGCACATGTTATAAAACTTTCAAGATTACAAAATTTCGATAAAGTTAATAGAGCAATTCTCTATTAACAATTTCCGTTATAAGGTAATCGACCAAAATATCCGAAAAGCTTTATCAGTAAAAACATAGATTAAGGGTGTAAAAGATTAAAAACAAATGTTGTACAAAATAATGATTTTTTTTAAATATAATGCTAAAACATTTAAAGAAAAATGTAGAATACAGTTCACAACAAATATTTTTTCGCAATATATATTTTAACAGTTATTGTTCTAAAAATATGCAGCTAATGGTTGTAGTAATATTTCAAAAATATTTCTATACTCTATATTATTACTGTAAAATTTCCTTTTTATTTATATCGAAAAAAGAAAATTATAAATTTTCTTGGCATTTGATGACCTTGTAATTGGCTTGAATTTAAATTACTAAATTACTGTTGTAAAATTCGAATATAGTATATTTTTGGCTGACATTCATTATGCCGCTTTTGACAATGTTTAATTTTGCCTTAAGGCTTAAAAGCTAAAAAATGCCGCAAATTCTCATGAAAGTAAACTAAAATGTTTAATTTGTCTTTTTCTTTTAAGAAGAAAAATCCTGTCATTTGCTTTGATGGAAAATTAATTGATAAATTTACTTTTGTGACAGGAGAGCAGATTATATGTTTGAAGTTTGAAATTAATTAATGTGCTGAGAGAGAGGGTGGGGGGTGAAGGGGCTGGTAAATAAGAAAAAACTTTATTTTCTGACAGATAACTAATTTTTCTAACAACTAAATACTAAACTTAACAACTAAAATAAATGAGGAAATATAATTTAAGAAACTGAGTATAATTAATATGATCTGAATTGTGTAAAAATGTTGACTATAGATAGACACTAGACTATAAGACTATAGCATAGTCTAGTCTATAGTATAATTTATGGTCTAGTCTATAGTCTACATTATAGACTAGACTAAAAGCTAGACTATAGACTAGACTATAGACTAGGCTATAGACTAGACTATAGACTAGACTATAGACTAGACTATAGACCAGACCATAGACTAGACTAGACTATAGACTAAACTATTGACTAGACTAAAAACTAGACTAGAGACTAGTCTATAGACAAAAAAAAAGGGTAGACTATAGCCTAGACTGCAGACTATGAAGTAGACTATAGACTAGATTATAGCCTAGACTATAGAGTAGACTAGAGACTAGTCTATAGACAAGAATATAGACTAGACTATAGCCTAGACTGCAGACTATGAAGTAGACTATAGACTAGATTATAGCCTAGACTATAGAGTAGACTATAGACTAGACTATAGACTAGACTATAGACTAGACTTTAGACTAGACTATAGACTAGACTACAGACTAGACTATAGACTAGACTTTAGACTAGACTATAGACTAGACTATAGACTAGACTATAGACTAGACTATAGACTAGACTATAGACTAGACTATAGACTAGACTATTGACTAGACTATAGACTAGGCTATAGACTAGAATATAGACTTGACTATAGACTAGACTATAGACTAGGCTATAGACTAGACTATAGACTAGACTATAGACTAGACTATAGACTAGACTATAGACTAGACTATAGACTAGACTATAGACTAGACTAGACTAGACTATAGACTAGACTAGACTAGACTATAGACTAGACTATAGACTAGACTATAGACTAGACTATAGACTAGACTATAGACTAGACTATAGACTAGACTATAGACTAGACTATAGACTAGACTATAGACTAGACTATAGACTAGACTATAGACTAGACTATAGACTAGACTATAGACTAGACTATAGACTAGACTATAGACTAGACTATAGACTAGACTATAGACTAGACTATAGACTAGACTATAGACTAGACTATAGACTAGACTATAGACTAGACTATAGACTAGACTATAGACTAGACTATAGACTAACTATAGACTAGACTATAGACTAGACTATAGACTAGACTATAGACTAGACTATAGACTAGACTATAGACTAGACTATAGACTAGACTATAGACTAGACTATAGACTAGACTATAGACTAGACTATAGACTAGACTATAGACTAGACTATAGACTAGACTATAGACTAGACTATAGACTAGACTATAGACTAGACTATAGACTAGACTATAGACTAGACTATAGACTAGACTATAGACTAGACTATAGACTAGACTATAGACTAGACTATAGACTAGACTATAGACTAGACTATAGACTAGACTATAGACTAGACTATAGACTAGACTATAGACTAGACTATAGACTAGACTATAGACTAGACGATAGACTAGACTATAGACTAGACTATAGACTAGACTATAGACTAGACTATAGACTAGACTATAGACTAGACTATAGACTAGACTATAGACTAGACTATAGACTAGACTATAGACTAGACTATAGACTAGACTATAGACTAGACTATAGACTAGACTATAGACTAGACTATAGACTAGACTATAGACTAGACTATAGACTAGACTATAGACTAGACTATAGACTAGACTATAGACTAGACTATAGACTAGACTATAGACTAGACTATAGACTAGACTATAGACTAGACTATAGACTAGACGATAGACTAGACTATAGACTAGAACTATAGACTAGACTATAGACTAGACTATAGACTAGACTATAGACTAGACTATAGACTAGACTAGACTATAACATCTAGACTAGACTATAGACTAGACTATAGACTAGACTATAGACTAGACTATAGACTAGACTATAGACTAACTATAGACTAGACTATAGACTAGACTATAGACTAGACTATAGACTAACTATAGACTAGACTATAGACTAGACTATAGACTAGACTATAGACTAGACTATAACTAGACTATAGACTAGACTATAGACTAGACTATAGACTAGACTATAGACTAGACTATAGACTAGACTATAGACTAGAACTATAGACTAGACTATAGACTAGACTATAGACTAGACTATAGACTAGACTATAGACTAGACTAGTAGACTAGACTATAGACTAGACTATAGACTAGACTATAGACTAGACATAGACTAGACTATAGACTAGACTATAGACTAGACTATAGACTAGACTATCTAGACTATAGACTAGACTATAGACTAGACTATAGACTAGACTAGACTATAGCTAGACTATAGACTAGACTATAGACTAGACTATAGACTAGACTATAGACTAGACTATAGACTAGACTATAGACTAGACTATAGACTAGACTATAGACTAGACTATAGACTAGACTATAGACTAGACTATAGACTAGACTATAGACTAGACTAGACTAGACTAGATATACTAGACTATAGACTAGACTATAGACTAGACTATAGACTAGACTATAGACTAGACTATAGACTAGACTATAGACTAGACTATAGACTAGACTATAGACTAGGCTATAGACTAGACTATAGACTAGACTATAGACTAGACTAGACTAGACTATAGACTAGACTATAGACTAGACTATAGACTAGACTATAGGTTAGACTAGACTAGACTATAGACTAGACTATAGACTACTATAGACTAGACTATAGACTAGACTATAGACTAGACTATAGACTAGACTATAGACTAGACTATAGACTAGACTATAGACTAGACTATAGACTAGACTATAGACTAGACTATAGACTAGACTATAGACTAGACTATAGTCTAGACTATAGACTAGACTATAGACTAGACTATAGACTAGACTATAGACTAGACTATAGACTAGACTATAGACTAGACTATAGACTAGACTATAGACTAGACTATAGACTAGACTATAGACTAGACTATAGACTAGACTATAGACTAGACTATAGACTAGACTATAGACTAGACTATAGACTAGACTATAGACTAGACTATAGACTAGACTATAGACTAGACTATAGACTAGACATAGACTAGACTATAGACTAGACTATAGACTAGACTATAGACTAGACTATAGACTAGACTATAGACTAGACTATAGACTAGACTATAGACTAGACTATAGACTAGACTATAGACTAGACTATAGACTAGCTATAGACTAGACTATAGACTAGACTATAGACTAGACTATAGACTAGTCTATAGACTAGACTATAGACTAGACTATAGACTAGACTATAGACTAGACTATAGACTAGTCTATAGACTAGACTATAGACTAGACTATAGACTAGACTATAGACTAGACTATAGATAAGACTAGAGTATAGTCTAGTCTATAGTCCATGTTGCTTTTCACATGTTTAAATCTTTTAGATTAAGTTAAATTTTAAAATTTTCTCCAAGTTTATCAAATACACATTTAGTTTTATTTCACATCTAAGCAATTTATATACAAATTGTCAATTAAATTTTTATAGTTTTAGTAAAGAATATAACGTCCTTTTTCCACAAACCCTAACAACACCATTTACATATAAAACTAAAGAAAACTTTAGTTTTATTTTCCAATAGTTTTACTTAAAAACTCCAAACTTTATGCAAATAAAAAATAACCATAGAGTTTATAAAACAAAATCAAAAAGTTTGAAGTTGTTTGGTGAAATGACCAGAAGCAGAAAAATGTTTAACAAACTTAATATAAATATAAGTTAAAGAGATTTTATTACTTTTACGCACGCAAATTTCTATAAAGTTTTCAAATATTTATTACAAAAACCTTCGCCAAAAAACTCTTCAATTGATGTCATAGTTTTACAATCAAAATCAATATTAAAACTAGAAAATATCCAAAAAGAAAAACTAAAACGTAATAGTTGTACTAAAACAACCTTTTCGGTTATCTTTAACAAATAAAAAAAAATTATACAAAAATATGGCGTAAATATATAACGTCATTATGTTATTTTAGCAAAAAAATATAGAAAATTAAACAATGAAAATATTTCCTAAAACATAATTATAACATTTCTAAAATATTTATATTAAAGAAATGAGATTAAAGTTAAACAAAAGTAATTAAAATTTAATAAAAGAGGAAATTCTAGTTTCGTTTTTTTTTATCTAGATTCTAGAATGATGTTAGAATGATAGTTGATTGCAGGATTTATTCTTATCATCATCTATTATCTTTGAGATAATAAATGATTGTGTATATACTGTGTACTCTTAGTTGTCGGTCGTTAGTACCGCATACCTCCGCCCATGTGCTAGAGGTTGAGACACTTCAGTTTAATCAAACTGATTTGTTGTGTTTTTCCTTTTTGTTTCTATAATTTTATTGTTGTTTTTGTTGCTAATATTGCTGATGCGGTAATCAACATTTATTAAGATTGTCTCATAAAAACAATACTAAAACACACATGCAATAGTTTTTTTTTACACTTGAGGGTAATCAATTAGGGGCAGGGTATCTTACAGATATCGGTTTGTTGCTTAAAAAAGAGTTTAAAATTGCTCATTCTGTGAGAAAAGCCCCATACTGGAACCTCCGTTGCTATCATATGGTCTTACTTGCCCGATTATATTTTTAGACCTATTTTTGCTATAATTTAGCAGAGACTTCTATTACATCAATCAAAGTTTTTGCTTGGACTTGAAATATCTTTCAACTTGTACATATAATTTTATTTTTTAACAAAACAATCCCGGAGAGTTTTGCGAACTAGTCTGTATATTACCGAACTGATCAATTTCAGGTTGTATTTTAAATCTAATCTTAGCGGGATAATTATTGATACTTTGATCTCTTGAGTTTCTGGTATTAGTAGTCAAAGTTATTGAAAAATCATATATTTTTCAATTGCTATCATTAGTGACTGATTTTGTCCATCAGACACCGGTAAAAAATGAGACAAAGTTTAGGGAAAGACGAAGACAAAGTTTAGGGAAAAGGTTGAACGAGAGAGAGAGAGAGTTAACGGAAAAATATACAGCAGATCATGTCTTTAACCAATTAATCACACCCAATAACGCTCCAAAACGACAACAGTCAGAGAAGAAGGCGTTTCTTTAAGGGCTATACCCCTAGACAAAATGTTTCAACAGACGGCGATGGGTGGACCTTGGGTCCAATGAATGAGTTAATATCTCTAGATTTCGACAGAGTTATCTAACAGAAAAAATGGGTCATAATGCAGATTGACATGATGAAATTTTATGAGAAGTTCTCCTTCCCTTTAAGCTAATGCATCGAGTAGAATCGTAATTGTGTAAATGATTTTGTTCAATTTCTAGATTGTGTCATCTGATATAGTACAGAAATTATAGTACAGACCTTCGGTCCAATGAATGAGTAAAGTGGGACATAAAGCGGATTTACGTGATGAAATCTTGTGAGAAGTTATCCTTCTCCTTAAGCTAATGCATCGAGTCAAATATATATTATGTTATCCGATACAGAAAATCTACATATATATAAATGAATGTGTGTTTGTATGTTTGTTTGGACTTTATAGACAGCTAAACGGCTGGACGGATTTTTCTGAAATTTTCACAGTGCCTTCCTGTATGTCTGGAAGGAACTATAGGCTACTTTTTAGTTAAACATTTCAAGTGGGCGACGTGCCACGCCCACATTCAAAATAAGTATTAAAAGTCGCATATCTCAGAAACTGCAAGAGTTGGAGTCCTCAAATTTTGTATGGACAACTTTGACATCCGTAAAAATATTTTTGGATAAAATGGGCTGAATGGCGATAGTGGGCGTGGCACCTTCCATATGAAGAAAATCTTATAGAGTCCTCAAATTTTGTAGGACCCACTTTAGAATCAATATGATTTTTTAAGGAAAAAGGGGGCGTACTAGCAGTATCTTAAAGCATCTTAAATTTTTGCAAGAACAACTTTAATATTCATCTGAACATTTTCTGGAAAAAGGGCGGACTTTTATCAGGGGGACTTGGAACCCCCCATATGAAGTAAATAGAAAAATTCGTATATTAGAAAACCTATTAGAGCTAAAATCCTCAAATTTTGCAACAACTTTACCATCCATGTAAATAAATTGGCGTTGTCGTTTGTCTGCGAAACTAATAGACCTAAATCTTCAAATTTTGCACGATGAAATTTAACATTTTTTTTGAACATTTTGGGGAAAATGGGCGGACTATCATTAGGGGTGTTGGAACCTCCCATATGAAATAAGTAGAAAAAATCGTATTTCATTTTACCTTAATTTAATGCTCCAGAGTGTGGCATCTTAAGTAATAACAACAATCATTTATTGTAAGTCATTGATAGTTACACAAGTAATAGTTAAACAACTGAAATGGCAAAACTTTTTGGAACTAAGGGGCCCGCAGAAAAATCAAAGGTCATAGAATAAACATTTTGATATTTTTTATACTAAAGGATTTTTTTTTGAAATGAAGGAAAAATATTTTCTTAAATAGAGGAACAAATCATCGGGTATGATTTGGGTACCTCTTTGAAGATCAATATTTTTTTAGAATGTTGAGTCCATTCTAAGTTGATGGGAGTTAATGATTAAAAAGAGCGACAGGAAGGCGATCAACTTATCTTATATGGAAAATATTGGTGGGAAAAACCTTATATGTATAGTGATTTATGATGTTCAGAAAATCAGTTTCTTGGACGTACATTCTTTGAGTTTTCCTATCAGTATTCCTGAAGAATGTTATATCTGGATCCCAAGATGTTTGGATCTAATTTCGACAAAAGCCTGGTAACGACATAGAAGTTGTTCAACAGTTCAAGTATTCGTCCAGTTTTTACATTTATTCCTATTACATTTAACGGACTTTCCGAATAGGAAAGTGTGGAATGGATCCAAAAACTGTTCAAGAATTATGTGTGTTTTGGAAACAATATTAATAATGTTAATTTTAGTCTAAAATTCGCCATTTTTTTCGTCGTTTTGAACAGAAGTCACTTGCCTGATTAAAGAGTAAAATTTTTGTGAAAATTCACCAACCGTTTAAAATCTCTCTAAAATTTAAGTTTACATTTCTAACACTAAAGAAAAATAAAACCATTTCTTTAAAATATTATCCCATTTTAAAAATTTACTAAATTATACCTAAAGCTGGCTATCAACTTGATTTATTAAACAAAATAATGTCTTTAAATAAACGATTACCATGCCAAGCACGTCGTTGCTTTTGGTCCCAAAAATAAAGACAAGGAATAATTCTATTCCAAAAGAAACGCAAAAAAACCCCGTTGCCAGTGCCCAAGGTAAGACAACATGATGTAATTGTTGAGTATTGCATTTGTTGTTATTTCTTTTTATACGTTTTTGTATTTATTTCAATTTAAATTATTTTATTACTCATACACTTTCATTTAAGTTGTTGGGTACTTTTTTTTTTTGTATTTTTCCTCTATGGCTTTGTCTCAAACATAAATGAATAAATTTTAGTTTCTAGAATTGTTTAAATAAGAGAAAAATACTATCAACTACCACAAATGATTGCAATAAAATATAACTACATAATATATATTACAAACAAAAACTAAAAGATTGATAGTGAGTATTAAAACTGATTTTTCTTTTTTTAATTTTCTATTTTAACAGAATTGTGTTTAAGGAAATCTTATTTAATTTTCTTATTTTAAATCATATTTCTTATTATTTTACATATTTATTGATTTTCTTTAAAAGTTTTTTTTTTCTGTTGTTGCTAACTAAAAAAATTTATATTCTTAAATGAATTTTGAACTAGAATATGTCTTTTATGTTGTCCAATTATTACATTTTCATGTTTAAACCATGTGATTCTTCTTGGCTTCCCTGTCTCTAAGCACCATCATGTGCCATGCAAAGTTCTTTTGTAATTTTTATATTTTTTTTCTATAACAATTTCTTTTTCGGTTTTTCTTATAGTTTGTCATTTGAAATGCACAATATTGTTAAATTATGTATACACATGAAACTTTTTCAGGGGTATTCACAGATTATTGCAATATAGTTCGGAAGACGGTTACACGTTAAACAAAACAATTGGGAAATTTTTCTAAAAAACTCCCTATTTATAGATAATTTTAGAAAAATTCTTAACTAGAATGGAATGGAATTTTCGCTAAATTATCTATTAAAAGAAAATTTTCTATAAATTTTATACACTAATCTATAGACTAGACTATAGACTAGACTATAGACTAGACTATAGACTAGACTATAGACTAGACTATAGACTAGACTATAGACTAGACTATAGACTAGACTATAGACTAGACTATAGACTAGACTATAGACTAGACTATAGACTAGACTATAGACTAGACTATAGACTAGACTATAGACTAGAATATAGACTAGACTATAGACTAGACTATAGACTAACTATAGACTAGACTATAGACTAGACTATAGACTAGACTATAGACTAGACTATAGACTAGACTATAGACTAGAATATAGACTAGACTATAGACTAGACTATAAACTAGACTATAAAATACACTATAGACTAGACTATAGACTAGACTATAGACTAGACTATAGACTAGACTATAGACTAGACTATAGACTAGACTATAGACTAGACTATAGAAGGCTAGACTATAGACTAGACTATAGACTAGACTATAGACTAGACTATAGACTAGACTATAGACTAGACTATAGACTATAGACTAGACTATAGACTAGACTATAGACTAGACTAGACTATAGACTAGACTATAGACTAGACTAGACTATAGACTAGACTATAGACTAGACTATAGACTAGACTATAGACTAGACTATAGACTAGACTATAGACTAGACTATAGACTAGACTATAGACTAGACTATAGACTAGACTATAGACTAGACTATAGACTAGACTATAGACTAGACTATAGATTAGTCTATAGACTAGACTATAGACTAGACTATAGACTAGACTATAGACTAGACTATAGACTAGACTATAGACTAGTCTATAGACTAGACTATAGACTAGACTATAGACTAGACTATAGACTAGACCATAGACTAGACTATAGACTAGACTATAGACTAGACCATAGACTAGACTATAGACTAGACTATAGACTAGACTAGACTAGACTAGACTATAGACTAGACTATAGACTAGACTAGACTAGACTATAGACTAGACTATAGACTAGACTATAGACTAGACTATAGACTAGACTATAGACTAGACTATAGACTAGACTATAGATTATACTATAGACTAGACTATAGACTAGACTATAGACTAGACTATAGACTAGACTATAGACTAGACTATAGACTAGACTACAGACTAGACTACAGACTAGACTATAGACTAGACTACAGACTAGACTACAGACTAGACTATAGACTAGACTACAGACTAGACTACAGACTAGACTATAGACTAGACTATAGACTAGACTATAGACTAGACTATAGACCTAGACTATAGACTAGACTATAGACTATACTATAGACTAGACTAGACTATAGACTAGACTATAGACTAGACTATAGACTAGACTATAGACTAGACTATAGACTAGACTATAGACTAGACTATAGACTAGACTATAGACTAGACTATAGACTAGACTATAGACTAGACTATAGACTAGACTATAGACTAGACTATAGACTAGACTATAGACTAGACTATAGACTAGACTATAGACTAGACTATAGACTAGACTATAGACTAGACTATAGACTAGACTATAGACTAGACTATAGACCAGACTATAGACTAGACTATAGACTAGACTATAGACCTATAGACTAGACTATAGACTAGACTATAACCTAGACTATAGACTAGACTATAGACTAGACTATAACCTAGACTATAGACTAGACTATAGACTAGACTATAGACTAGACTATAGACTAGACTATAGACTAGACTATAGACTAGACTATAGACTAGACTATAGACTAGACTATAGACTAGACTATAGACTAGACTATAGACTAGACTATAGACTAGACTATAGACTAGACTATAGACTAGACTATAGACTAGACTATAGACTAGACTATAGACTAGACTATAGACTAGACTATAGACTAGACTATAGACTAGACTATAGAATAGACTATAGACTAGACTATAGACTAGACTATAGACTAGACTATAGACTAGACTATAGACTAGACTATAGACTAGACTATAGACTAGACTATAGACTAGACTATAGACTAGACTATAGACTAGACTATAGACTAGACTATAGACTAGACTATAGACTAGACTATAGACTAGACTATAGACTAGACTATAGACTAGACTATAGACTAGACTATAGACTAGACCTAGACTAGACTATAGACTAGACTATAGACTAGACTATAGACTAGACTATAGACTAGACTATAGACTAGACTATAGACTAGACTATAGACTAGACTATAGACTAGACTATAGACTAGACTATACTAGACTAGACTATAGACTAGACTATAGACTAGACTATAGACTAGACTATAGACTAGACTATAGACTAGACTATAGACTAGACTATAGACTAGACTATAGACTAGACTATAGACTAGACTATAGACTAGACTATAGACTAGACTATAGACTAGACTATAGACTAGACTATAGACTAGACTATAGACTATAGACTAGACTAGACTAGACTATAGACTAGACTATAGGACTAGACTATAGACTAGACTATAGACTAGACTATAGACTAGGACTATAGACTAGACTATAGACTAGACTATAGACTAGACTATAGACTAGACTCTATAGACTAGACTATAGACTAGACTATAGACTAGACTATAGACTAGACTATAGACTAGACTATAGACTAGACTATAGACTAGACTATAGACTAGACTATAGACTAGACTATAGACTAGACTATAGACTAGACTATAGACTAGACTATAGACTAGACTATAGACTAGACTATAGACTAGACTATAGACTAGACTATAGACTAGACTATAGACTAGACTATAGACTAGACTATAGACTAGACTATAGACTAGACTATAGACTAGACTATAGACTAGATAGACTAGACTATAGACTAGACTGTAGACTAGGACTATAGACTAGACTATAGACTAGACTATAGACTAGACTATAGACTAGACTATAGACTAGACTATAGACTAGACTGTAGACTAGACTATAGACTTGACTATGGACTAGACTATAGACTAGACTATAGACTAGACTATAGACCAGACTATAGACTAGACTATAGACTAGACTATAGACTAGACTATAGATTAGACTATAGACTATAGACTAGACTATAGACTAGACTATAGACTAGAATATAGACTAGACTATAGACTAGACTATAGACTAGACTATAGACTAGTATATAGCCGTTTATTCTTAAGTGAATTCAATAAGTTCATAGTTTTCTCTAGACTAGACTATAGACTATATTATAGACTAGACTATAGCCTTTTATTCTTAACTGAATACCCCTTTAAATATGTTCATATTTTTCTCTTTAAACATTATTTTTACCCCCTTCTCTGCCATTCAATTATTTTGTCCATAAATGACAAGTATTATTGATTTACACTCATGTGTTCTGATGATGGTACATTGGTAAAAGTACATTCATACTCCTTAGGTTATTGTTGAAGAAAAAAAGTCATTAAATTCAATTGAGAAAAAAAGAAAATAATAAAAAAAAATCAAGTAAATTGAAATGAATAAAATATAAAACCAAAATGTATTTGTAATGTATAATAAAAAATAAGTTTAGATTTGTACAATTCACCTCACACACTAATCATATGCTGGCTCATTTACTCCTCGATTCAAATACGATTACAATTTGTTCGTCCAATGGTTATCTACTTCACTTAATGGTTTCAAAAAATGGGCAATTTGCCCATTTGGGTTCAATGAGTAAACAATAATAATGTTTAAGAATTTTGGAAAAATATAAGAAATTGTTTTCTAAACTAAAGAAGAGCGCTACAGTAGGCGGTAAAGTCAGTTCAAAAAGGGGTAAATTTGAAACTGTACTACATACTTTTTAAACCCTACTACTTACCGTCAGCATTGCTTACAATTTATCTTGTTATGATTTTGAATTACCCTACGGTCATTTTATGTTGTCTATGTCTGCCTGTTTATAATTTCATAACTTGTAAATGTCATACAATTATTTATTGGTCATCTACTTAAATAAACAATTTATTTATTTATTAAAAATGGCATTAAATATTATAAAATACTTTGGTATTTCGTTTATAACCAGTTAGTTTTTATATGTAATTGTGGTAAATGGAAAAAGTAAATATACTTAGGGGAATTTACTATCAATTCATAGAATAGATTAAGAGTTATTAAACGTGTATTATTTTTATAATGAAAACTATTGATAAAAGTTTGAAATTCTTTTTCATTTATAAGATAGTTATAAAATTATAAGAACTTAATTGCTTTGATGTTGTTTTGTTATTTTTAAGTGAAATAGTTCCATTTGAGTTAGTTATTCAATGCTTTGTTTAGTAAGAGTAATATTTACCTACAGACAGAAGTTAATTAGAAGGATACCAGATGTAATGGTTACATCTAAGACCGTAGTTGATTGAACACAAATTGAACAATTCTACAAAGACTAGCCTATAGTCTAGACTATAGACTAGTCTATAGTCTAGTCTATAGTCTAGTCTATAGACTAGTCTATAGTCTAGTCTATAGTCTAGTCTATAGTCTAGTCTATACTATAGTCTAGTATATACTAGTCTATAGTCTAGTCTATAGTCTAGTCTATAGTCTAGTCTATAGTCTAGTCTATAGTCTAGTCTATAGTCTATTCTAGTCTATAGTATCTAGTCTATATAGTATAGTCTAGTCTAGTCTATAGTCTAGTCTATAGTCTAGTCTATAGTCTAGTCTATAGTCTAGTCTATAGTCTAGTCTATATCTAGTCTATAGTCTAGTCTATAGTCTAGTCTATAGTCTAGTCTATAGTCTAGTCTATAGTCTAGTCTATAGTCTAGTCTATAGTCTAGTCTATAGTCTAGTCTATATAGTATAGTGTCTATAGTCTAGTCTATAGTCTAGTCTAGTCTAGTCTAGTCTATAGTCTATAGTCTAGTCTATAGTCTAGTCTATAGTCTAGTCTATAGTCTAGTCTATAGTCTAGTCTATAGTCTAGTCTATAGTCTAGTCTATAGTCTAGTCTATAGTCTAGTCTATAGTCTAGTCTATAGTCTAGTCTAGTCTATAGTCTATAGTCTAGTCTATAGTCTAGTCTATAGTCTAGTCTATAGTCTAGTCTATAGTCTAGTTATAGTCTAGTCTATAGTCTAGTCTATAGTCTAGTCTATAGTCTAGTCTATAGTCTAGTCTATAGTCTAGTCTATAGTCTAGTCTATAGTCTAGTCTATAGTCTAGTCTAGTCTAGTCTATAGTCTAGTCTATAGTCTAGTCTATAGTCTAGTCTATTAGTTCAGTCTATAGTCTAGTCTATAGGTCTAGTCTATAGTCTAGTCTATAGTTCTAGTCTATAGTCTAGTCTATAGTCTAGTCTATAGTCTAGTCTATAGTCTAGTCTATAGTCTAGTCTATAGTCTAGTCTATAGTCTAGTCTATAGTCTAATCTATAGTCTAGTCTATAGTCTAGTCTATAGTCTAGTCTATAGTCTAGTCTATAGGTCTAGTCTATAGTCTAGTCTATAGTCTAGTCTATAGTCTAGTCTATAGTCTAGTCTATAGTCTAGTCTATAGTCTAGTCTATAGTCTAGTCTATAGTCTAGTCTATAGTCTAGTCTATAGTCTAGTCTATAGTCTAGTCTATAGTCTAGTCTATAGTCTAGTCTATAGTCTAGTCTATAGTCTAGTCTATAGTCTAGTCTATAGTCTAGTCTAGTCTATAGTCTAGTCTATAGTCTAGTCTATAGTCTAGTCTATAGTCTAGTCTATAGTCTAGTCTATAGTCTAGTCTATAGTCTAGTCTATAGTCTAGTCTATAGTCTAGTCTATAGTCTAGTCTATAGTCTAGTCTATAGTCTAGTCTATAGTCTAGTCTATAGTCTAGTCTATAGTCTAGTCTATAGTCTAGTCTATAGTCTAGTCTATAGTCTAGTCTATAGTCTAGTCTATAGTCTAGTCTATAGTCTAGTCTATAGTCTAGTCTATAGTCTAGTCTATAGTCTAGTCTATAGTCTAGTAGTCTAGTCTATAGTCTAGTCTATAGTCTAGTCTATAGTCTAGTCTATAGTCTAGTCTATAGTCTAGTCTATAGTCTAGTCTATAGTCTAGTCTATAGTCTAGTCTATAGTCTAGTCTATAGTCTAGTCTATAGTCTAGTCTATAGTCTAGTCTATAGTCTAGTCTATAGTCTAGTCTATAGTCTAGTCTATAGTCTAGTCTATAGTCTAGTCTATAGTCTAGTCTATAGTCTAGTCTATAGTCTAGTCTATAGTCTAGTCTATAGTCTAGTCTATAGTCTAGTCTATAGTCTAGTCTATAGTCTAGTCTATAGTCTAGTCTATAGTCTAGTCTATAGTCTAGTCTATAGTCTAGTCTATAGTCTAGTCTATAGTCTAGTCTATAGTCTAGTCTATAGTCTAGTCTATAGTCTAGTCTATAGTCTAGTCTATAGTCTAGTCTATAGTCTAGTCTATAGTCTAGTCTATAGTCTAGTCTATAGTCTAGTCTATAGTCTAGTCTATAGTCTAGTCTATAGTCTAGTCTATAGTCTAGTCTATAGTCTAGTCTATAGTCTAGTCTATAGTCTAGTCTATAGTCTAGTCTATAGTCTAGTCTATAGTCTAGTCTATAGTCTAGTCTATAGTCTAGTCTATAGTCTAGTCTATAGTCTAGTCTATAGTCTAGTCTATAGTCTATAGTCTAGTCTATAGTCTAGTCTATAGTCTAGTTGTCGTGGCCAAAGCGATGCAGATAGCTTCTATAGCCACCATGACCCGTGAGAAATTGTGTTAAGTTATAATTTACTTCACCGTGTCTCCGATTTATCCAAATATTAATAGAAGGGATAAGTCTAAAGGTCCATCGGCCGTTAGGAGAATTTTCCCATCTTCTCTGCCAACTTTCAATACTTTTATCTCTCTCGATTTTACAAATTTCCTTTTTGGTAATCTCCGGATTTTCAAGTAGCGTTTTATATATATTTGATGCTTCCCTTACTGTAATATCTATGGGTACGATTCCTGCAACAACATTTGCTGCTTCCCCTGATATAGTCCGAAAGCCACTACATACTCTTAAGCAACTTCTCCTAAATAAGGACATCATACTTTTTCTTATAGATTTATTGGTCTCTTTCTCCCAGACTGGGGCTCCATATAGGAGTATTGAGTTAGTTACGCGGGATATTAGTATTCTACGGCTTTGTCGCGGTCCTCCGATGTTTGGCATCATTCTTGATAATGCGTTTGATACAATCGTCGCCTTTTTACATGCATATTCCATGTGCTTTTTAAAGTTCAATCGGTCATCTATCATGACACCTAAGTATTTTATTGCTTCCGAAGACACAATTGTGGTCTCGCCTACTTCTACTGATAGTGTTTCTCGTTTCCTTTTTCCGCTAATTAGAACAATCTCTGTTTTATGTTCGGCTAGATTCAGGTTTACTGATGACAACCAGTCTTTGATCGATCTGATTGCTTCGTTTGCGTACAGTTGGACTTCGTCAATGTATCTCGCTTGAACAAGTATTGCAATGTCATCTGCAAAGCCTACAATAGTTGCTTCTTCAGGTATTTTTATTCCAAAAATTCCATTATACATAATATTCCACAACAGGGGTCCTAGGACAGATCCCTGAGGGACGCCTGATGTGACATTATAGGTTTTTATACCACCATCAGTATTAACCCACAAAGACCTATTAGAAAAGTAATCTTTGATTATTCTAATTAAATATTCTGGGGTATTAATATATCTCAGCGACGCTACAATATGTTTCCATCCAGCGGAATTGAAGGCATTTTTAATGTCAAGTGTTATGACAGCACAGTACTTCCTTTGCTTGCCCTTGCCAGCAATTGCTCTCTTGGCATTGTCAACGACAAATTTAATTGCATCAATAGTAGATTTTGCCTTTCGGAACCCATATTGTCTATCGGATAAGCCACGAGCATTCTCAACGACATCCAGTAATCTTTCATATATTAACCTTTCAAGGCATTTACCTATAGTGTCCAGCAAGCATATTGGTCTATATGACTGCGGTTCTCCAAGGGCTTTTCCCGGTTTAGGAATCAAGATAAGCTTTTGTTTCTTCCAGTCATTTGGAAACTTTCTATCTAGGAGGCATTTTTGAAATAGGCGAGCGAATACGGTTGGTCTCAATGTAAGCGCAAGTTTTAGAGCTTTGTTAGGGATACTATCTAATCCTGGAGCTTTGTTGTCACCAATTTTCGAGCACATGTTTGTTATTTCTTCTTCAGTAACTTCGACATCGAAGGATTCTATCACAGTTGGAACATCTGTGTATGGTTCTCCTACGGGAAAAAGGACTTCTACTATATTGTCTATAAGGGAGGGGCATGTAATGTTTTGCGATTTTTTGCCTTTAAGTCGAGCCATTACTACGCGGTAAGCATTACCCCATGGATTGGCATCGGCTTCCCTGCACAATTGTTTAAAACATTCAGCCTTGCTGGAGTTTATGGCATTTTTGAGGTCTTTCCTCGCTTGATGATAATCTTTTCTTCTTGTTGGTAGTTCATACCTTGACTTACATCTCTGGTAAAGTCTTCTAGATCTTAAACATTTTTTCCTTAACAAGGCAATATTGTTATTCCACCAATAATTTTCCTTCCTCCTATTGTTTAAACGTTTCGTTGGCATAGATGCATCACAGGCACTCTTTAGTAGTGCTATGACTTCTTCTGCCATATGTTCTACCTCACTCTCTTCGATTTGGTGGTTACTGAAGATGTCAGTAAAAACATCGGAGTCAAATTTATCTTTCGCCCAACCCTGAAAGATTGTCTTTCCGCGAGGTATTTGCGAGTCCCTTCGAATAGAGAACACAATAGCCTGATGGTCGCTGTGGGTATAGTGCTCACTTACTTGCCATTCTATATTCCTAGCTAGGTTTGTACTTACAAAGGTCAAATCAACGATTGAACCAGTGCCAGCTCTTCTAAAGGTGTTGGTATTCCCGTTATTTAGAAGAACTACATCTAGCCTTGAAAAGGCATCTAAGAGTATTCTACCTCTCTCATTAGTTATACGACTACCCCAGTCTTGTGCCCAAGCGTTGAAGTCTCCTCCAATAACAATTGGGCTATGGTGCGCAGCGTCTCTCACAATGTTGTCGATAAGTCTCTCGAAGTCAGCGTGCGGTATATTGGGAGATATATAACAGCTATAAATATAAATTCCACCGATTTTTACTCTCGCGAAACCCTCTTCCGGCTGCCTCATGGCATTTTCTATGCACCTATTTCCGCAGGCCCAAACTGCTGATCTACTTGAGGCGTCTCGTTCCCATACATTCCTGTCCAGGTTCTTGTATTGTTCGCAAATGATTGCGACGTCTATTTTTAGCTCCCGTATGCTTTGTGTTAAGAGGTCTTGGGCTGTGGCGCAGTGGTTTACGTTAAGCTGAATAAAGTTCATTTGGTTTTCTTACTTAGAGCCTTCTGGAAAACGGGGCATCTGTAGCTCCCTGCCACATGTTTAAGATCCTTTCCCCCAGTCGCTTTGCATAACATGCAATTTAATTCTCCTTTACATTCTTTTGCGATATGCCCTTCAAGTCCACATTTCAGACAGTGGTGAGATCTATCGGTTTCAGCCTTACAGAACTTCGATATGTGGCCGAATTCCAAACATCTGAAGCATTTAGTTAATGTTACCATTTCCCTTAAGCGACAGATAGACCACCCAATTTTGATTTTACGAAGTGCGAGGGCTCTTCTTGCAGCTTCTGTTGGGAGAATTATTTTGGCAGATTGGGTACCTCCGTAGGTCTTCCACATAGACTTAACAATTTTCTCGTCTAGCTCAGGCATTTGCAATTCTCTGCTAATTGCTTGAGATATCTCTAGTTTTGTAGTTATATCGTCCATATCTTTACATTGTATAATGGTTTCTTCTTTGTGAGTCTTTACATCCACTTTTCCATCTAAAGATGATACAATCTTCTCATTGAATCTATCAGTTGTATTTTTACCGGTTGGCTTTAATTCAAGTAGTAGGTCGCCTTTCTGAGTTCTTCGTATTTTGCTGACCTCTTCACCTAACTCCTTCAATTCGGGATCCGTCCTAATTTTTCGGAGGATATCGGCATATGATGTTTCACCTTTGGATGATATTATCATCTTATCGGGTTGAGGCTTACGAAAGCGTTTCGTCTTTCTATTTCTTACTTTCGTCCATCCTTCCGATGTAGTTTGTTGATCTTCACTGGGAGGTTTGTTTTTGGAAGATACCTCTGTACTCACGAAGACTGGGCCTTTTCCGCTTGCAAGTTGTGGGTTATTCTTTGCTCTCTTCGGTGTTGGCAATTTAGCCGAGTTTTCGCTTTTGTCCTTTTTACGCTTCTCCTCTCTCTTTTTCGGCCAAACTAGA
Source organism: Lucilia sericata (assembly GCF_015586225.1). Lineage (NCBI taxonomy): Eukaryota > Metazoa > Arthropoda > Insecta > Diptera > Calliphoridae > Lucilia > Lucilia sericata. The sequence continues at coordinate 83,861 of NW_023995210.1, read as the reverse complement.
GGTGACGTTTGAGTTACCTTGTCGGCAATAACTCCGCATGATTTGGTGGTGTCGCGGTATATCTCGTCTTTCGCTTTGTTATACACGGAACGCATTTTTCTGACTTGCCATTTTATGGCAAGGTGGATGTTGTTTTTATCCTTAAAGAAGTCCAAAAGATCAACGATAAGGTCTCCTAGTTCTGTGAAAGAATCGGGCTTCTGGTCGGGATACTTCCTCGCTTCTATTTGTGTTGGGGGCGCACTTTTATCCACTGGTTTTCTTTGTGGGGCACTATTCTCCGCATTCTCGTTTTTGCTTGTAGCATTATCTGTTGTCCCTGCCAAGCTCGTAACAGGGGTAACATTGCAGACGCTGGATGACGACGACGGGTAGCCTGCTCGCTCACTACACTCAGCCGCCGGTACTGGAGTCATTACTTCCTGCACCGTAAGTAAATTACTATTCTCAGACTTTTCCATATTGGTTTTATTTTCCGGGATCCTACCCGTAGCGTTTTTGTCCTAACCGCCAGGAGTTTACGTTGCAGCCGACCCTTACATGGGAAACAGACGCTGACCAGGGAGCCGCTCAATGTGAGGCAGACGCTTCTGGGTTTTGAATTGACTAGAGGAACCACGAAGGCGTCACTCTTCTAGCTACACTTCTCTATAGTGTACCTCCTGTGGGGGATGCTTACTTAATGGCGGCATCTATTCGCCATGACGCAGAGTCGTCTTCAGGCTCTTGTAACTTTTTTATAGCACGCCCTCGAACCCTGCCGCTCATGGTCGGGGACTGCTTATCTATCGCAGCTGGCCTACATATCTGCAGGTCGTTCAGCTATCCGCCACCCGCTGACCCCGATAGTAGCCAGAGCTATGGCCCTATCCTATAGTCTAGTCTATAGTCTAGTCTATAGTCTAGTCTATAGTCTAGTCTATAGTCTAGTCTATAGTCTAGTCTATAGTCTAGTCTATAGTCTAGTCTATAGTCTAGTCTATAGTCTAGTCTATAGTCTAGTCTATAGTCTAGTCTATAGTCTAGTCTATAGTCTAGTCTATAGTCTAGTCTATAGTCTAGTCTATAGTCTAGTCTATAGTCTAGTCTATAGTCTAGTCTATAGTCTAGTCTATAGTCTATTCTATAGTCTCTTCTATAGTCTAGTCTATAGTCTAGTCTATAGTCTAGTCGATAGTCTAGTCTATAGTCTAGTCCATTGGCTGGGAAATCATTAGAGCTAGAATCCTAAAACTTTTCATGGGCGACATTAAAATCCAAATGAACAATATGGGGGAAAATGGCCGGACTATTAATAGTTGCGTGGTACATCCCATAAGAGTAAAATTTTCTGGAACAATTTTGATATTTAAATCATCACA